>NC_089197.1:2061960-2194460 GCF_963930695.1 Labrus bergylta
TGCAACGTTGATTATCTCATCCTGCCAGCTGTGCACTCGCTGTCAGCACTCAAGAGTTAGCTTTGTATGATATGCTTATTATACCCTGACCGGAAACAGAAATGGTGCTTCATTTCAGTTCTGTTAAATACGCTTTAAACACAGCTATAAGATCCAAAGATTAGTTCTTTGTAGACATTTATTTATAAGCTTTATTATTATTTTAGTGCTTTCTCACCTGTACACATTCCTGTAAAACTCCAGAAGTTTTCGGGGTGAGCTGCATGTTTATAATTAGACTAGATTAGTCCAGGATCTTTATTTATTAATGTTGACCTGTGTTTCTTTCATAATGACTTCATAATGGTCCCATGGTGATGTCTACTGGTCTGACTGGGAAGCTGCAAGAATGATTTTAACTTCCAGTTTAATCTCTGCAGATGAAAACTGGTTATGTTGCTGTAATTCAAAACACTGACTATACATGCTGCTTCTGATGAAAAAAACATAAATAAAAACCCACAACAACAACAACGTACACTTCACAAAAAGACATTCAGCACGGTTTCAGTCCGCTTGCATCAGCCTGCAGTTCTGCTTGCAAACGCACAGAGGCGCTGTTCAGCCCCCAGTCAGAGCCAATCAATAGATAAGATTAACTTGATAAAACACACTGACACACTGACCTCTCTGCCCAGACTCTCCTCTGCGACATCTCTGGATGCACTTCTGCAAAATATAACGTCGATCATGTCCAAATCTAAACCTTCAGCCAGGCTGAGCTGAGTTATCCTCACAGTTACTGCATGTCCTTTAAAGTCATCTGTTTCCCCATGTTCTGATTTAATAAAGAGTGTGTGCATGCTGTGGAGCTGTAAATAAAAACAACAGGTGAGTCTGACAGGTGGAGGCCAAAGAGTGATGTGATGCAACAGCTGACACTACTGGTCCATCTGAAGGAGCTGCACATGTTGTGGTCTGCAGCAAACACCACTGCCACGACGACAAGCAAGCTAACACCAGGAGCCGGTGTTACGTCGGGATCTGCTACCCTGTCGAATGATGCCCACATAGTGCAAAACTATATCATGCATCTATCAAATAAAGCTACCAGAACAAAAAGCTGTGTATGAATCCACTACTCACTGCAAAGAGTACGTGGAGCATTATTATAGAATATAATATTATTATAATATTATATCAAATAAGGCCTCTGACACAGAATCACGTTTAAACACTTCTCTCTGCGTTAGAAGAGACAGAGAAGCATCTTTAGATACTCTGATAATTAAACCTTTATTTAACATGCTAAAGGAAGCATTTCTGCATAGACAAAAAGCCCATATTAAAACATGTTACATGTCCGGGAGGCACTTCTCGAAGGGTAGCAGTATTCGTCATAACACCCGGAGAAGTATACTCTCATATTAGCCACCCAAAACACGCCTCCTTTAGACTTATATGGACATAGTGAGATACACATTTTAAACATGTTTTAAAGGCTAACATGTACTCTTTGTTTTCGTGTTCATATTAATGGAAACAAACATCTGAGAGCTGCAGTTTGTCTCATGTGTTGGGGTGACACGTAACGATGCTAACTGCTAACGCTAGCTAGCCGGCTGTCACTGAGAGCACGGTGGTGTTTATTTATTTATTTATTTATTTATCTATTTATTTATTTATTCGGGGCAGAGACTCACCTAGAGGGGGGTTGCTGGTGTTGATGGTGAAGTTTAACGCCATAATGGGAAAGCCGGTCTTCCTCACAGGTGGTGAAGTTTCGTTCGCTGTTTCTAAAAAACTCCACAGCAGCCAGACAAACACGAGAGAGGATTCTTCTTCTGTGGTTTTTATTATTGCTCACCAACGCCTTTAGTGGTGCAACACTGCCACCATGTGTACAGGCGTATGAACAGACAGAGGACGTACATAGAGAGGATATACGCAGAGGCGATTCTAGAGTCTGTCGGGGCCCTTAGACAAAAGTTAATTAGGGGGCCTCATCTGAATGAGAAAGACCAGAATAACAATAATAATTCAAATAGACTATAATTAATAATTAATTAATGAATAATTAATTTCTACCAAGTGTAATTTTATCACTTCACTGTCAACAGACTAAAACAGATGACGCATGTCTGCTCTTCAGCAGAAAAAATATGTGAATTGGTTACCTGCAGTTATTTTTATCACTAATAATAATAATAATAATAATAATAATAATGATAATAATAATGATAATAATAATAATAATAATGATAATAATAATGATAATAATAATAATATATTGGATTCATCTTTATTTTATATTTATATTTATTTTATCTTGGCCTTTCAAGGAACCCAAGGCCGCTTTAAAGTGGTAAAAAGGAGACAGCAAAACACACACACACACACACACACACACACACACACACACACACAGAGAGAGAGACAGACACACTTAATGGGGGAGGGGGGTGGGTATTAGCTAGGCTGAACAGGTTTGAGAAGTTTTTTGAAAATGTCCAGCAGATGCAGCAGTGCGAATTTCAGCAGGGAGAGAGTTCTATAGGGTGGTGGGCTGAGGCACTGAAGGCTCTGTCGCTGTTTGGTGTGGGGGGGGGGGGGGGCTGGAGAGCAGGCGTGTGATCATCCACATGCATGCTGCTGATCTTATCACCTGTCATCGATGCACTGTTTTCCAAATAAAGTGTAAAATGAGTGACCTGAAGACCTACCAGTCAGCGCACTCTTCTTTGCTGTGGTGTGAAATCTTCCACTATAAAATAATCCACTGTCCTGACCTGTCTCTCAAAATTAAGCCCCCCAAAAGTTTTAAAATAAAATTAAATGAACTCTCTCAGCTGGTGCAACAGTTAAAATCAAAGTAGAGATAAGATAAGATAAGATAAGTAGAGATCAGTGTCAAACAACCAGTCAGGATTAGTTGCACGAAACTAGCCAATCACAGCGACTCAGTGAGGAGAATGTTCAGGTTGCTAGGCAACAGTCAAGTTTCAAACAAGCATCATCTGGCTTGTGTTTATTTGTTCCACATGTTACCTGTTGCTTTCTGAAGATGAGCTCAGTCATTTCTACTCTGGTCCAACAAATGAGACCGTCGTCTTTCTCAGAGGAGGAGGGACGGCGCTACCACGAGGAGGTCAGACAACACGTCTCATGTTCAGCATGACCTCTCTGTTCCAGCTGATTCTGACTCTCACGCTGACTCTGTTGTTGTTCCAGAAAAGCATGATGAGACAGTTTGTACTCATGAAGCAGCAGGATGAAGTTCCTTGTCTTTTAACCGTTGGAGACATGAAGGCCTGGCTGCTGGCGGGAAGACGCTTCATGGAGGAGTGAGTTCAGACCGATCGTTGATGTGATTCAGAGCTAAAAGAGAATACTGTCAACATATCACATGTTGTACACATGAACTGATGGGCGACATGTTGTCCATGACTGTGTTTATAGGTGTGGTGAAATGATAGAGATGATGGAGGCGAGAGAACGCCTCATGGCCGAACTGGTAAGTAAGCCAACATGACTCATCACAATAATACAACTTAAACATGTTAAACCAGCCGACACTTTATTTTGAAATCCACCGTGACGTAACGTAAGTTTAGTGTGAGTTGTTATTGACGACCCTCAGAGTGTTGTGATTTGATTCGTCAATATGAAGAACCACACTTCAGATTGTCCACCTTCAAAATAAAAGCACCACATGTCATAATGTCTACAAGTTGATACTGAAATTCACAGAGCAGAGAATTAAATATTTAAAGGATGCAGTGCAAAGAAACAGTGTGACGCTCGCGTGCGGTTAGCACACGATGTGAGACAGCATTTTCCATCTTTGGGCTTCAAAACATCTCAAATGCGTGATGTCACTGAGACTACATCCATGTTTTATACCACCTGATGGAGGCAGATGTGAAAATTACCCGACTTCTGACTTGTTCTATTACCTCAGGAAACATTTATTTCAAGTTTCAAGTCATCTTCACTTCTGTTATTTTGTGTAATTTTGTCCCATTAAAATAAAGCAGATAATAAAGCGGTGTGTGTGTATGAACAGAAGCGTTTTGCTTTCACATGAGAAAATAAAAAATTCTGAATTAATGAGATAATTATGTCGGAATTTCGAGTTACGCTTTTATGAAAAATACAATTCTGCACAGTTTTTCTTAATTAATGAGATACCAGTTCTTCAAATTAGACCACTTTAAGTAGCAAACGTTCCCAGACTGATTAAAGGCTTTATATGTGATTTTTCACACTTAAATGTAGAAATCAAGTCTATCCTCTGAAAATAACTCTGTGAGTCATGACTGTCTACAATGGGTGTAACACCCGAGTCCCACTGTCTGTGATGTTTTCAGAGTTTTCAGAGTCCTATCTTCACTTTGTTTACATCGCCAGGACGGCCGGCTGACTCCTCCCCTCGTGTATAAAAGTTGTTTAATTGAGGGACTAGAGAAAAGAAGAATAACATACTGTACTCACTGCTTAACTGTGTTTCTAGATCACGCTCATTTCAGGTAAATTTACATGCAGTGTGAAGATACCAGCATAATAAAGATCGCTAGCATTAGCATGCTAACACAACAATACAGCACCAGTTGTTTTGGTTTCATGCTGGTGCTCAAGGGCGACATCTGCTGGATCAGAAAATCACATATAAAGCCTTTAAGTAGCAAACGTTCCCAGACTGATTAAAGAAACCAGTTTTATTTTGTTTGTGTTTGAAGCTCCGGGAGATGCGCATGTCTTTAGGTAACATATTTTATATATATTCTTGTTTTGTTGACCTTACGCAGGCACCTTAGACGTTTGCAGTTTAGATGAAAACCCCTCTCTGATCAGTCAGGATCAGCTGTACTGGTAAGACAAGCTTCACTGATATAAGAAGAGACCGAGTGAAGAGACACTCCAGCAATTGCTGAAAATACTGGATCCCCACGGAGTTCAACTTAGGCGCCGATGTTGTGCCGAGCTACACAAACAACTCGTTACTCCTAATTCTCATTTTATGATTTCACACCTGGTCTCACATTAAAGTTAGATTAGATGGAGTTTCTTCTTCATGCATTTTTTTCTGGTTGATTATGAAAAATAAAGCAGATTTTATTCTCTCGTTTGGATGCACTTAATAGCCTGACTTCTGATTATATTTGTCAGAAGTGGAAAAAAAGGCAACAGTAAAAATGCTTCAATAGGTGGGATCACACACTGATGGTTGACCTTGTTGCACTTGACAGTCTGAGGGAAAATATCCAAAAGACTTTCTGTCCTGGTGAGACTAACTAAACTAACTAAAGTGTGATGATGTTGACATGCAGGCCTGGACCACAGCGAGGCGTCTCTGCCTCAGCCACATGGAGCAAGAGCTGATGGAAGAGCTGGACGAGGAAGAGCGTCTGTCCCGGCTGCTCAACAGGAAGGTCAGGACAGAAGTCCAGAATAACATGTGTCAGATCATGTTACCTGTTTCAGTCACTCACTCTTCTTTCTCTCTGTTGCTGAAGGTCACTCGTGAGGGCTTCCAAATGTTCATCACCGTGATCCGCCCGGAAGCAGAGAAGGATGTAGAGCCCCTCCTCACAGCCCTGTTCAGTATGCTGCTGAAGGTTTTTGCTGATGATGAGTCTGCGGGAGAACCAAAACGGGCAGAGGTCTTACTGCTCGAGAAACAACCCGCCCTCCTGGAACCAGAGGTGGTGGAAACCATCTTAAAGTTCCTCCTGGAAGAACCAGAGAGCCAAAACAAGGCAGAGGCTGCCGGCGCTGAAATCGGCAAACTGCTCGCCGAGTCAGCAGCTCCCCACCTGGCTGCGTTTGGATCCTTCCCCAGAGACCTTAATCTCTCAGTCTGCACCGCAGCAGCCTCATCGATGGTTCAAACTGTGTACGAGAGATTTAACGAGAGCTGCAAGTCCTTCAGACTGATGGACTATGACATGAGCTTTTTGACCGCCAGAGAAAGCGTCATCCGCGCCGTAGAAGAAATGGAAGCTGCTGCTGCCGACAAAGCTCTCCGTCATCACCTCCACATCTCAGAGGGGCTGAAGGAGCCGGGGCAGGAAGGAGTGGAAAACCCCCCGCAGGAGCAATATGTACCCTATACTTTATTTAACACGTGCATTATTTTATGATTCAATAAAGATGGATTGTGTGAGATGAAATGGAGCTTATTCTTTATGGATTTTTTTAACAATCCCCCTTGATAACAGACCGTCGTTAAGGGCTTTATATGTGATTTTTGATCCAGCAGATGGCGCCCTTGAGCACCAGCATGAAACCAAAACAACTGGCGCTGCATTGTTGTGTTAGCATGCTAATGCTAGCGATCTTTATTATGCTGGTATCTTCACACTGCATGTAAATTTACCTGAAATGAGCGTGATCTAGAAACACAGTTAAGCAGTGAGTACAGTATGTTATTCTTCTTTTCTCTAGTCCCTCAATTAAACAACTTTTATACACGAGGGGAGGAGTCAGCCGGCCGTCCGGGCGATGTAAACAAAGTGAAGATAGGACTCTGAAAACTGTGAAAACATCACAGACAGTGGGACTCGGGTGTTACACCCATTGTAGACAGTCATGACTCACAGAGTTATTTTCAGAGGAGAGACTTGATTTATATTTAAGTGTGAAAAATCACAAATAAAGACTTTAAGAAGAACACACCGTTACTATGAAGAGCAGACGGTTGCTAGGGAGGAGGCTCGAATCACAGACATTGGAGGACTTATTGTTATCATATCAGTCCGCAGGAAGAAGTCTAGTTCACTTGACATTTGTCCGTTTAGTCATCAATCAATCAATCATTATTTGTATAGTGCCAATTCTTACCAAGTGTTATCTGGAGACGCTTTATAAAACAGCATATTGGATAATATTTTTTTTTATTACTTTTTATTGTCATCACGTCTTAACATACAGTATACATATTTCATATTTAACATAAGGATGACAATATTTAACATTTTTATAAGTGGTGTGGTGTCAAAAAGTTTGTGTCCCCCAGTGATGTGGGAATCCTAAAAATAACACTTACAATACAGAAACATGTTTTACAGTTTGTTTAAAGTAGATTGAAGTAGCTTGGATCTGTGTTAAATAAATTCATAAATTCTTCCAGATTTTTCTACAATATTTAACATCTTTAGGAAGGGCAATCAAACAAATTAGTTATATAAAATGAAAGAATAAAATTAAATAAAAATGGTATAATGTGCAGGAAGGATTTCTTCTTTGTATTCCTCCTGTTGTCTACACTTCCCTTGCCGCTGAGGTGGAGGTTGGAGCAGGCCGTGCAGGAACGAGGACGGCAGTGGTTGGTGTTGGCTGGGCGTTTAGTGTGGTAGAAAAGAGAAAGGAGTTATGAGGACATTTCCTTACGCTCTGATAAAGGAAGCTAAACAGAGTGGGGCCTGGTCATTACTTTAACCAGTCATTGGTTTTCTATTCTTGTGATACTTTGCATCTTTTTGGTAAAGCAGGATATTAAAAAAGATAAACAGTTTCCTCTCTTTAATTTGGTCGTCTTAGGTTTGACCCAGCTCCTGTGGCGCATGTCCAATGTGTCCTTGGGCAAGACACTGAACCCCAAATTGCTCCCGCTGCTGCATGTGAACATGTAGGCTATGAATGGGATTAGTTCATACTTTCTGCCATCAGAGTGTGGATGAGTAATAATAAATTGGTTTATACAGTGCTTTTCTGAAAACTTAAAGACGCTTTGACAAAAACATAAAACATAAAAAAAACAAAAAAACAATGAGTGGCAGGAGTGATGGCTTTGGTGGCGATGTGGAGCTGGATGTCGTCGGCAAAGGAGTGAAACTGGAGTCCATGGCAGCGGATGATGTGACCAAGGGGGAGCATGTACATGATGAAGAGGAGGGGTCCGAGAACTGAACCTTGGGAAACACCTTGGAGAGAGAGGAGCAGTGGGGGATTTGCAGTGGTTAATGCTGATGAACTGGTATCTGTCAGAGAGGTATATTTGAGAAAGTGTGACCTGCAGTGTACAAAAAGACTTGAAAAGTTCTGTACACGCTCAAGTCCCTTTATTCCATTTATCATATAAGTCTTAATAAGTTTGTGAACTTGAAGGTCAAAGAAGCCAATATAACAGAACAGATAATATACATGTATTTGTGAAAGGTTGCACAAGCTCACACCTTTCTGAACCTCTGGATGTCATTTATAATATTCAGCACTAGGGGGCAGCAGAGGACAGCTAAATCTCAGCGGTCAGAAGAAGAGGTGTGTTTTTGTACATAAAATATATCTCAAGCAGGCACATGCACACAAAGACAAAAACGGGGCTTGAGCATGTGACGTTTTGCCCTCTACAGAGAAAGTGCTCTTTTCTTTAAATAATACATTTCTTGTTTTGTGCACAGACTGACCCAACAAACAGATTAGAGAAGAATATCAGGTCAGGAGATATAACGTTTTTGATCCAGCTGTTCATGTCCTGGTGGAATAAAAAAAACATTTGAGTCTCTTAAGTCTCTTAAGTGTAAGAGGTCAGACACTGAAGTGGGTTAACCTAAAAGCATATAATCCCCTTTATCAGTCAAATAATATCTCACATGCAGTCATTAAACTTCAAACAGGGAACAAGCAACACAAACAAACATACAAAGAAACTTGTAATTTTGCTGACTCAGCATTCTCTAAAACGTCTTCTGTCACCTGCCCAGTGCAGACTAAAAATCCCTAGCCATATATTATTTGAATGCACCCATTGTTTAATGCAGAAAGTCCTTCTGTGTGGTCTCCGTCATGAGTTATGAGATGTCATGTGTCTTCCAGAAAATCTCAGATGCCTATAATACACATTCACAATCTGAGGGTAGAGGTTGCTATGTAGTGAGTCCCATTCATACGTAATCCTATGTCGCCAACTAAGCAGCAGGAGCAATTCGGGGTTAAGTGTCTTGTCCAAGGACACATCGAATGTGTTGCTTCAGGAGCAGGGGATCGAACCCCTAACCTCCCGGTTGAGAGACGATGACTCGACCACTGACCCACAGCCACCCTTTAAAAGCCATTGAATAAAACACTGATTTTAAAAAAAAGGGTCAGCTCTCAAACACTCTGATAGATATTACAGGACATGAGCAAATAAAGGGATATTATTGAACCCACTGAGATATACATTTCTGCTCATGACACTCGTGACTCAGATACAGGTTCTCTTCATCGTCCAATGCAAGAAGGGAAATTTGTTTTGCAGCAGGAGAACAAACAAGACAACAAATACAAACACAACATCGACAATTAAAACAGTTAAGAGCTCATACCAAAATGCAATGCGAGGGTGTGCAAAAGTGCAATAATGGTGCAAGAAGATCAACCTGAGGACTAATTGCTGTTTAGTAAATGAATTGTACTGAGGATGAATGAGGCCTGGAGTCTTTCACACTTGCAGACACTTGTGTGAACACAAACAGCCACATTTTTCACTCAGACTTTAAAGTTTATTTTCTAGAGATTTATTTTTGGGCTTTTTGTGCCTTTAATGGAGAGATAGGACAGTGGATAGAGTTGGAAATCAGGGAGAGAGAGAGAGTGGGGAATAACATGCGGGAAAGGAGCCAGAGGCCGGATTTGAACCCCAGGATTTGGACTTTAGAGTTTCTGATGGTAGAAGTTGACTCCTTACTTTTAAAATATATTTAAAAAATGAGAGATGATGTTTTTTCTCAGCATCAGCGTCTTCAAAGTGGATTTTCTCTTCCTCTAAAGGTGTGTGTCTGAAACTCTACAAACTACATCACATGCATAGCCCCATTGTTTTAATGTGCATCACATTAAGTGAAGAGGTTTCCGATCATGACTTGACAGCTTGTTCTCGAGTGTGTGATCGATTGCACCTGGTGGTCTATTGTGTCTTGTAAGCACCGGGCCGCTCTCTGAAGCTCACCATCATCGTCTCCTCTCCGTGTAACGATGCAGGTTATGGATGTAAATCAGTTATGATAATGGGAGACTCATTGATTTCTCCATGCTTTTGTTCAAAGATAATGCAATATGCACCACATTCATTACATCGCATTACATGAAAACCAAATTATCGTTCAGGTGAATTGATTCTGATATGATCTCGGACGGCAAAAGGAAGTTAGTGTGACGGCTGGACTCACTCATACCCGAGATGACAAACGGCTCTGTGTGAAGTCTGACTACAGGGATGACGCTAAAAGCTAGACTATTGAATTTGCAAGTATAGGGATCATGCACCCATCCATATAAATGTCCAACGTACACAATGATCATATTGTGGAAGCTCCCCCCTTATGCAGCTGCACATTCATCAGTAATGAGGGGCGGCTGGGGGGGTCAGAGAGAGAGAGAGAGAGAGAGAGAGAGAGAGAGAGAGAGAGAGAGAGAGAGAGAGAGAGAAGACATAGAAATACGGGGAATTTTTTTAGGTTGGTGTGAGAGAAAAAAAAAAGGCAAATAAAGAGTTAGACTGAGAGGGGAAGCAGTAGAATCTGATGCTCAGAAAGCACAATGGGATACTTGGAGTTGGTGCCACTCCTCAGACAAAGTTGCCATGATTTCCCGAGAGGCCAAATTAGTTTTTATTGGGAGTTTCAGGGGGGGCCGAGAGACTTCAGGAAAGGGGCACCTCAGAGGGAGGAAAGTACATGATTTGTCAGCAAACTGTGGTCGCTGACAATTCCTCATGAACTCATACAGTAAAGCAAGGCTCTAAAGGGGATTCCAGGCGGCAGTCGGCCTGGTACTCACACTGTGGTGGGTGAGGTTAGATACACTGACTGCTTGTGGTTGGTGGCAAAGGAGCAATTCCCCGCCGTCATCATGTGGACTTGTTGTGCTTTTGGTTTGATGGCAACTTTTATTGTCAGAGTTGTTGTTTCATTTTTTCTACTCCAGCAAAGCAACAGAAGGCGTCGCTCCAGTGGTGATATGTAGCTACAGGGAGGGAAATGTTTGACAATTTAATTATTCCAACAGACAATAACATACGTTTTCTTTTATTTGATGACTTCAGAATCAGAATCAGATTTATTGTCCAGTTATGTTTACACACACAAGGAATTTAACTTCAGTGAACTGTGCTCTCTTATGTAAAGGTACAACATTAAATATCAGCAATAAACATGATAAGAAAAGACTAATATTTACATGACTAAATATGAAACAGTGCAGTGGTGAATAGTGCAAAAGATGCTGAAGTAACATGATGAGTAAAATGCAGTTATGTGACAGATGAGTCAATTAAGATGTTTATTACAGTATTTACATAAATAAGTGTGCATGTATTATCATTTAAATTAAATAATATTTAATATTATTGTATATTCACTGTGACGGTTGGTTTAGACTTTCTGTATTCCTATCTAAAGGCATCCTAAACAAACACCTTTTACTCCTTTAACTTTAACTTTGGCAACTACTAGCACCCGACGTCCCTGACGCCCAGCCACCACCATCAGACTGTGTCGTCCCTCAACCACCGCCGGACGCCAGTCAAGCACAATCAGACTATGTTGTCCCACAACAGGGCAACAGGAACGCGAGCAACACAAAGGAGAAATCCTTCCTGCATATTATCCCTTATGCTCTTTAGTAATGCGTCTCGAGGTTACACTTGTTATGAATTGGCGCTAAACAAATAATGATCGATTGATTTTCAGCGATGGGATTTTGCTTTTTACTACAAAAAAAATGGTTTCAAAAATGTGTTTTTTTTTAGAGGTAGGCCACAATGTTAACATGTTTGCTGGACATGGCCAGAAAAATGGATCATCTTGTGATCAGTCATCTTTGTCCTTATTGTGGTGGAATTTCTGTAGTTCTTTAGATTCTAATGTACAGATGTCATGAGGGTTATTCACTGCTCTCTGATGTCAGTGAGACCTGACAGAGTTCAGCTGTTATTAGAACACCAAGTACAGCTTGGAGAGTGTCAGCTGTTCTTCCTGATATCTGCTGGATGTTTGGTGGACTTGTTGTCTGCTCCAGTGTTATAGACGTCACAGTTTAGTCTAGGTGGATCAATGTGACCCTGATAATGATAATATCTTTTAGGATATACGTGATGCCTTTCGAGAAGTTCGGGAGATGTGATTGAGCAAGACACGAGAACAGAAGTGTGATGTTGAATCATGTCTCCTCGTGAGTATTCATCTGATGTATAAACTTTCATCAACGTAAGCCATCTGAGTCAACTGAGTCTTATTGTATGGAGTCAAGTCTTAGTCATTTCTTCAACACTTATGATGTGTCAGTGTGGTGTATTTCCCATTTGGCTTTTTAATTGTGACATTAATTCATTAGTTTAATTTGTACCGAAGTTTTTGTTTGTATCAGAAATCTAACAACCTCAGCTCTACTCTCTGTTCATGTGCACATAAGAAAATGTAAGGCACCTAATTAAGATGACGGAGAGATGCTCAACTTTTAACCTGTATTAGCATGTGCGCATTGTCATTACAAACACATTAGCATGCTGCTGTTAGCATTCAGCTGAAAGGAGCCTCATTGTCTCACTCTAACCTGCCTTACACCCCAGAATCTGTCATTGTACATTTTGTCAGAGAACAAAAAAAGAGTCTCTCAACTCTTCCTTTTGGGTTTCTTTGTTTTGCCAATCCTTCCTTCCTTCCTTTTTTTTTTCTCTTCTTCCTCTGACCTCTGACCTCGACCCCGGTCTGGCCTGTCAGTTAATGGATTGATGAGAGGCCGACTGTCAGACTAAACAAAGAAATCCCCACAACTTGTGACGGCCAGAGGTCAGATATGTGGTGAACAGCGATGAGCCACGTTAGGGCAAAGATAACCCCAAAAGTGACGAGATAGCTGATTTGAGAGTCGGTCTCTGCTCCTCCTGAACTTGAACTCCGGAGCTCCAGATCCAAAAAGCGTCCCACGTGTCTTTAGCCTGCAGCCAGACAACACGTCCTACCTCCACTCCTCTCAGTCTCCTTCTATTCACCTCTTGCAGACATGCTGAAACAGGTCTTTAACTGTGAAAAAGGGGTCCAGCATATAGTGAGCTGACAGAATCCTCCGCTTATATTTTGAGGCTTGACTCCTTGTAAGTCACACAGAGAGTTGAATTAAAAAAGGATTAAGAGCAGAGAAAGAATTAGAGGGGATTAGACAGGATTCCCGGGGCCGCGCCACAAAATCCATAGCTGATGTGCTAAAAATGATTGGTTGTAGATGCTACATCTCATATTAACAAGGTTTTCTCTGAGGCGTGGAGGCGCTCTCGTCACACATCAGCGACACACTAGCAGAGGAGCTCTTGGCTGCATGTCGGCCATGTTTTACATGTTGGGGAGTGTTTGAGTCAAGGGGCCTGACTTCCTTCTACCTCTCCTGTGTTGATAGTCAAGACTCCACTTGAGAACAGCTTGAATCCTGCACCACTAACGCTGAGCCTAAATTGAGCCTGACAGAGCTGCAGGGAGCCGCTGTGGTTAACCTTACACTGTTTACACCGATTATAAATGATGCCGAGAGATCAGCAAAAAATTGAAGTGTGTTCCCTGAAACATAACTGCGGGATCGAATGAGTAATTCACTTCCACGGAACCAGCAGATACAAACACTATAAACTGAAGAAACATGAAGAGACTCACAAACATTAGCTACAGCACATTTCACAAGAAACAGGTGGGTTGTTTCCTGAAGGAGGGGGGTTTATTTTATATGTTTGGTTGTCTTGGAGACAGGGAGACTTGTTGGTGGGTGTAAGGGTGTGTTCGGCTGAACTGCCCCGGTGACAGCCAGTTGTCCAGAGGGTAAGGGATACTAGCTGGCGCTGGAGTCCAGTGATGAAGCTGCCAAACTGGGCAGAGCATCAACACCAAAAGATGCCCCCCGACAGGACTGTCTCAGCCCCACCAGGCCTCGCCCCGCTTCAGAATCTGGGAAAGTATTTCACATGGCATTCAGTGACAATGACTTAGGGCATGGTCTCACTGGTCATCTGTACACTGGCTCCCCCGCTGTGCCATTCCCCCGCTGTGCCATTCCCCCGCTGGCCGGCACGGCCCGCGGTCACACTGGCCACGACTAACTGTGCCTAAAGGACTGATGCAGGAAAGTAACTTTGTTCCAAAGGTTTTAATATCACAGATTCATATGCACCCAAGCTCAACATCTTCTGAAGATAAAACGTAGTTATTTATGCTCAGGGGTGTTTTTCTTCCCTCTGCCAAGAACGATGACGGCAAACTTCACTGACATTGTCTCAGGGTCGTTGGAGTGTAAACTTCCACTGAATCCAAGAAATATAAAGAACAGATAAACTACTTTAAGCCCAGGAACCACAGAACCAAAAAGAACCACTGTTCTACGTATACGTTTGCAGGATGTTTTTTTTTATATCTTTCCAACTAAACTCATTGAGACTTCACATCAGCAAAAAACAAAATGTTTTATTGTGTTTGTGTGTGTGCTGTTTTTCTTGCAGAGTCATCACATTAACATCCTTTAGCCCGTTTAATTGCTCATCGCTGGATCGAGGAGTGTAAAGTGGATTAACTGAGAAATACTCACAGAACAATTCTATGGAAGTCGGAGGTGGACATAGTGTTTATCTTTATTTTATGGTGACTTGTTGAGACACACTTCACCTTCTGAAGTGAGATTGAGCAAGGCACTAAATGTCTGTGTGGGCTCCAGGGCTGCCTCTCGGTGTTGCGACCTAGAAATATTTGTATGTAATTCAATTTGACAGAAGAAAGTTAGAAAGTACTGTATGTAATATTATTTCACATTTGTTTAATTTGTTAATTTAAAAAACATGCAGGTACTGTAATTTCATGTTAGTTTACACAGAAAATAAAAAGTTGTTATTAACTCTTTTAATTTTAGGTTTTGATATATGACGTCATCGGCCTGCGTGCAGAGGTGACGTAAATGGTCGGGGTCGTGGTCAAGAGATGAATGCGCGTGTTTGCCGTTTTTGTTGTGAGGACCGGATGCTTCTTAAGAAAGATAATCATTAAAAAAAAAAAAAAAACAGCACCGGGAAGAATAAAGTTGCCAAACGGAAGACAAAGTCCTGGTCTTTTCATGGGTGCAACATCTGCAACTGTCTCTGACCTTTGACCTGACCTGTTTTTTTTTTTATTTGAGTACAATAAATAAGATAAAGAAAAAAAAAAAAGTCAGACTAGCTCCCGACTTCTCTCAGCAGATCTACACTGAATGTATTTGAACTCGTGAAGATATGCTTGCACTTTTCCCCCTCACCAATTAGCTGACGACTCTGAACTGGACCCTAATGATAATTGAAGCCGCCGCGGCGCCTCGCACACCCCCATTAATAGCTTTCTCTTTTTATAAATCACGAGAAGCAATCACTCTACCATTACCTTCACTCACATATGCTACAATCACACTACCGTTAAAATGCCGCACCGTATGGATTTCTACACGATGACAGCAATCCAATCCAGCGTCTCTCCTATTATCTGAGGCGGACGCAGAGAGGTTGCATGTAAAGCGAGGCCCGGTGTGAAGTCAGCATTATTTTACACACGCGCCTCATAACTGTTAAATCCTGTCTTTTTTTGTTGGCAGTGGAGCGCTGTTTTCTTCCTTTGTTTCACACGTTAAGCACCCCCCCCCCCCCCCCCCCCCCCCACGCTTAATCTGCTCTACTAGCCATCTTACTGCTGAGCCCAGCTCTTCCTCACCACATTATTAGCTTTGACCTTTGCGTGTCGTTTTCCAGAGCTGATACCGAGCCAGAGAAACTGTGCCAGAACCTGCAGCCAGAAATAAAGGGCTAACACATGTTGCATTTTATGAACAGTCCAGCCGTGGAACGTACTTATATATTTATGAATACAGTTCTGTAGGGACTGTGAAACCATTCCTGTCCCGTCCACACCCTGCAGCTCCACCACAGATTGATCCTGAACTCTGTGTGTGTCACCTTTTCCCCTCGCAGACCACTTACTCCCATGCCCCTCTTCACCTTCATCCAGCGTGACTGTTATAAACACATGCTCTCTTCCACACCCTCATGCGACCTTCATCCCCCCACCCCACCCCACCATCACCACGCTCTGCCTGCTGTGGTCTCATGCTCCATGATTCCCTCCTCTGTTACGAGTATCATGATTTCTTCAATGAGACCGTAACCCCACCCTGCAGTGTTGCTCGCTCGCTCATGTTTAGGTCACCTCTACTCCCCTTCCCTCCTCAATGACGACCTGCGGTCTGAGGCGTGGTGTCATTTTTAGCTGCTCAGATCATTCCTGCACCTCTCAGCAGCTTGTAAGTAATTGGTTTTAACTCTTGTGATCACCCCCGGTGGTGGAATTAACTTCCCAACTCCACTGGATCTGCAGAGTCTTCAAGAAAAAGCTAAAGACCCAGCTCTTTATGAATACCTACTAACTTAATGATGATGGTCTCCATATTATTGATGATGATGATGGTAATGACGATGGTTTTTGTTTGATAACGACGACTTATAAGATGGTTTCTATACTGATTAGAGCTCTCAAGAACTGCCCTCAATGTTGTGCTTTGCCTCTGGTCACTTCCTGTCAGCACCTGTGTGTCCAATCAGACTCAAAGCTGATCGTTTGCTCTTACTCACATTGTTCCCTTTTTTCTAGATCCTTGCTTGTGTTGTTCTTACTCTCTGATGTATGTCGCTTTGGAGAAAAGAGCCTGTTGAGTGAATTGTAGAATCTTTTATGAACAGAGAGTCACAAAGTGCTTTACAAAAAGATGAAAACAACAAAAACATCACATCTATACAAAACAGATGAAGCAAAAGCGAGTCTAACCAAAGAGGTCATTAGGGGGTCAACAGTGCCCACAGATCTTAAAACCGAAGGCAGAGAGCGTTCCAAAACCCGGATCAGAGGACCTGAGAGCTCTGGTAGGGGTGTCAGTCTGTAAAAGTTCTTTGAGGTAGGCCGGTGCTTTGTCCATGCAGAAAGTAATCACAAGAATCTTAGAGGCAGGGTTGGTAATTTTCAAAAACTAGCATGATTTTAAAAGTAGCATTCCCTCAGTGCTCCGTCTGCACCCCCTCCCCTCTGTGCTCCCTCTAAAGCCACGCCCCCTCACTTACATGCACGAGCGCTGTCCCTCCAGAAGTGGACCTCAGCTCATCTCTGTCATTGTGTAGAAACTACGTCGTCTCATGTCTCATTCAGCGATCAGTAAACTCTCAGTATAAACTCCTAAAGTCATCGGTGACGAGCTTTAAGTGTGAGCTAGAGCACGCAAGAGGTAGAGAGCGAGCAGGGAGACAGGGAGGCGTCTGATTGGTTCATCAGATTGGTACCTTGTGGCAGACATTGGTGGAAGTTTTTACAGGCTTACAAACTGATACAGATGATGGATTTTCTTTGTTCCTTTTTCAGAGAACATGAGTTATTAATTTCTGTCAGGACCTAAAGACAACTTCAACCAGAATTTTAAAAAGTGCATCTGGAGGAAATGACCAACTCTGCCTTAAAATTAAAAGGAGCACCGGTGTAAAGAAAACAGAGTAATGTGTGGCCTTTTAGAGGTTAATAGTTCGCCTGCAGCATTTTGTAGTTGTAAACGGTTGAGTTTTGTTTTGCAGAGAAAGTTGAAAAGTGAGTTGCAGTAATCCAAACAGGAAGAAATGAAGGTGTGATTAATCATCTCCATCTGAGCTGCGGGTGCAAAGTTTTGCAGTATTTTTCAGCTGATAAAAACAAGAGCAAACTAGAAAGTTAATATGATGGTCAAGGCACAGAGACTGACCAAAAGAAGCGCCTATAACAAACACACTCAGGGAACCCAGGGAGTATGATCCTGCTGTTGTGTCAAAGTGGATTTATTCCAAAATAGGACAAAAATCTGATTCCCCCAGAGGTAGTATGAACTCTGCTTGTGCTTATAAAAAAAATATAATAAAAAAGAAATATATATATAACACTGCCAGGCACTGGTGATGCAATTATGATGAAACTGTTGTGTTTTTATTTACTCTTGCAGGAAGTCATAACCAACAGGAAAAACCAACTCCCTCCTAACAGCAGGGTGCAGCTCGCGATCAGAAGAAGGTGGACTCAACAACATTTCTATTTTGCAACTCCGTCCCTTTATTGTGCTGTGAAAAAATATAAATACACTTCAGAGGATTTATTCACATCAAAGTAAAGATGGTTCAATGCCCCCCTGGAGACTAGAGTTGCAGAACCTAAGCTTAATTTGCAAACATTAATGGTGAATGGACTTGAGCTCGATATTTGACTATTCAAAACACACCTACACATTCACACACTGATGGTAGAGGCTTAAGGCTCTGACCCACCAAGGAGATCGTCGGCTGTCGGTGAGCGGTCATCACCCTAGTTTTTGTGGTGTGTCCGGCTCCGTCGCTACCCGTCTGCCTTTTTCCAGCTGCGGTCGGTGAGAGGAATCTCTCTGATTGGCTGTTGGGAGGTTTCATTTCTCTCCAGCTCTCCTCTCAGGTTCAGTAAAGCCTCTTGAGCATGTCTCTGTAGTCTCCATGCTTTCACCCATTAGTGTGGTTTCTCCTTATTTGTCTCCTCCGCCTCTTCTTTTCTTTTTCCACTAAAAGACCAAGAACTGACAACGCCAGCGCCATTTTCAACTTTTTATCAGACATTATTCTCCATTAGTAGGCTGCCTATAATACGAGTGGTGAGCAACAGCGGGGTGAAAATGGTTTTCTCGTATCATAGCAACAGACTACCGCCCCCTGCTGGCATGGAGAGTTATTTCCTCTTACGCATGAGCAGAACGTATGTGGTGGTTGGCCGTCGGCTGAAGTCTTTGTGGTGTGTTCAAGTGTAACTTTTTGGCCAAGACGTGAGGTGTGAGTGCTTGGTGTGTCAGGGTCGTTAGGGGAACCAGTCCACCCTGTTCTTTGATTATTGTAAAGACCTGGCTCTACAACAGTAGCCCACAACAATCATGCAGATGTTTTAAATCCTGTTTCACTTGATTGAAGTCACCCTGCATGATTTTGATGATCTCAGAGCCTTTGGGTTCATAGATGTATTCATAACAAAAAAAAGATAAAAACCAACAGAACCCTGGCAGTGGTTCAAAAAAGACTGCATGTCTAGACCAAATCTTTAAACCAACAGAACCCCCATACTCAGTAATCCTTTTTTCCCACTGATCTCTAGCCGAGCTCTCCGATGCCTGATAGAGTCATTTCCATTTCCTTCTCCATCTCATACACTCTTTATGTTTAATGTGGCCAAATTAATCTTTGACAACCTCCAGGAGCCGTGTAGGTTATCAAATATTCAGGTCATTTTGTGAGCATAGAAAAGGTGAATTTAATATATTCTTTAATCTCAATCTAATTACAGTGTGCAGCAGCTGTCAGCATGTTAATGACTAATTTAAAGAGACATGCTGCGTTTAAAACCTTCCCTCAGAGTGGATGTAGCTGCATATACAATCCACCATGATTATTCCCATATAAACATTTTATTAACAGTGAAATTTCCACGTTACAACATGACTCTATAAATCTTTCAGACACAGGCAAATGGATTTGCAGCAGACTCTGAAGTAGCCGTGCTGAGCAGAGCTGTAGGATGTAGAAGTTATTGTCATCGGCCAATACGCTTCCTCCCCCCCACTTCCTACTTCCTGTCTGGCCTGAGGGATTACAGAGTCCGGGTCCTCCTCTGGCAAACGCTGAGTCTGAAGACTCTGGCTGTGTGAGTGTTTATGTGGTTTTCATCTCCACAAAAAAAAAAGTCCCATTGATTCCCTTCCTTGTTTCTTTTGTGGTTCAACAAATGTTTTCAGAGCCACTTTGTGCACAGCTGCCAGTGTTCCTGTGTTTGAGATGTGTGTTTATTGTGATTTATTCAGGGTTGAAAGTAGGCCCGCTACGGTCCGGTACTGTGGACCACTAAAAGAGTCAGTGGTGGTACGCAGTACAGGAAAGAGGGGAGAGAAGCCGCCTGCCAAAACACACATTCAAAACCAGTCACTGTTGCACTTTCAGCAAGAAAACACATCTCCTCAGGACGCCTGTAGCCTAGTGGCTATGAAGTGCACCCCTTGTGCATAGGCTAGTCCTAGCCATGGGTTAGAATCCGACCTCGGCCCTTTGCTGCATGTAAAGAGCAAAGAGAGCAGCGCCCAAAGGTGACACAGTTTACCTTTAAAAACAAACGTCTCCTCCTCCTCCTCCTCCTCCTCCTCCTCCTCCTCCTCCTCCTTCTTCTTCTTCTTCTTCCCCCGCCCTCTCCTCCAAACATTTCCTGTCTCTTCAGGTAGTTCAGTCTAATAAAATTGGCCGTGTGTCCACCTAGAGTTTTTTTTTCCGGGCAGAAGCATTTGTGTGCTGAGAGGAAAAGCGCTGCACTTCCGTCCTGTCTCCATGGCAACAGTCTGTTGACAACGACCGCTGTATGTCCAACTGTGGTAACTTCTACTCCTAAGAAGGACCAGTCGACAACTTTATGTCCAGATATTCACTCTTTATATAGAACAGAGTTTGTTTACAGAATGTGAACTTGACAGCAACGTGCTGCAATAAAGGGAAAAACGAGTGCTGTTCATGTGCACACCAGAAAATAGGAAAAACCAAACTCCAACGAAAACTAATAGTTATTTATCATACTCACGTTACAACACCAACACTGCTCCGTTGCTTTTTACTGTGTTTTACATTACAAATTGTTTATTTAGCATTCAGACACTAGGCAAAGAGGATGTTGGTACAAAACACGATCCGTAGGCGGAAAAACGACGGGGAATATCAGACATTTGGAAAAAAGCGCCGCTGATGTCATCAGCCCCTTTGTGAAAAGTTGAAAGATTTTCAACGTGGGCACTCGAAGCGGCCCCACAAAAAGAAAAAAAGGACACTGGACGCTGCTCTTTTTAAACATTTTGTGGCCGGTTGCTGCTCGTTGAAAATAATTTTTAAAAAGACATTAACACAAAAATGCTAGGTGGACACGGGGCCTTGAACACCACATTGTTTTTTCTTATGTCTGGAAGGAGCCCAGCTGTCTTTATTACTGATTCCTGCTAGCTAACATGAGCACGAGCTTCCTCCAGCAGCTGACTGATATCCAGCGCTGCGGGGTTTTGGCACGCAGACGTTTGTTGCAAAATCTTGCAAAAGTAAAACATGTAGCATGATACGATGTGATGTTTCTGTTTGATTCCAACAACACAGACAGCAGCTCAGACAAGCTGTGTGTGAGGTGACCACGAGGGATCGCTCTGTAACTCCACTGTGCATGCGTGTCTTCACATCTTCAAACAGCGCCTGTGAGAGGGTGTGTTTGATTTATTGTTCTGGGACTTTCAACATAAAGTACTTCTAATGTCTTTCGACTCCATACAGGCATTACAATGTTGAAATGTGTTTTTTTTCAAGGATGCATGAAGTCTTGTAGAATTGTAGCGTAAAGCCGCTGTATAAATTACTGAGATTCAACAGATGAACGGACACTTCACAGAAAATAATTACTGTTCCCAGAGTCATTAAAAAGATCGGTCTCATATGAATTTTTTCATAATAAAGGCCTGGAAGTTTGCTCTTCACCATCCTGTGTACTTTCTAACGAGAAGAATTGTAGAATTTATATCAATAAAATGTGTAACAGTTTCCTTCATGTTTGGATGATTAAAGCAGCCTCTGTAGTTTCCAGGTATTGTTGTCATTAATAATGGAATATTTAATTTGTCTGTTTTCACACCGTCGCTCCCGCTCAGTTTGAGAATCTGTATGTGCAGCGTGTCTCTCCTGCAGAGGTGTCGAGGGTCTCTTGGTGGCATCACTCACTTCATCTTCTGACACGTTCGCTCTGTTTTTTGAAGACTGTCTCCTCCATGTAGATCCACGGCTGTCACACTCTTCTTATTTCTTACATTTTATTTCATGAGCTCCGAGACATGTTCAGAGAGTCGGAACTTTTCTCGTTCTCCACTCTCTGACTCTTTTCAATCACTTGTTCTTTAGAATTGTTTAAAACTGACACACAAAGATACAACAACTTCAATCAACTGATAGCCTATATGTTAGAGCTGTCATCTTAAACTAGTTAAAGTCAGAAATGGAAATGGCTTTTCGTAAATACTGCAGCTTTTACAGCCCATCTTACTGCACAGACTCCCTCGTTCAGGTCTACACTCCCCCCCCCCACTACGCTCTGCCAATGAAAGGCGTCTGATCCAACCTTCACAACAGGGTCCTAAGACGCTGACTAGACTCTTCTCCTCTGTCGCCCCCCGGTGGTGGAATGAACTTCCAAACTCCATTGGATCTGCAGAGTCCCTCTGCACCTTTAAGAAAAAGCTAAAGACCCAGCTCTTTCATGAATACCTACTAACTTAATGATGATGGTCTCCATATTATTGATGATGATGATGGTAATGACGATGGTTTTTGTTTGATAACGACGACTTATAAGATGGTTTCTATACTGATTAGAGCTCTCAAGAACTGCCCTCAATGTTGTGCTTTGCCTCTGGTCACTTCCTGTCAGCACCTGTGTGTCCAATCAGACTCAAAGCTGATCGTTTGCTCTTACTCACATTGTTCCCTTTTTTCTAGATCCTTGCTTGTGTTGTTCTTACTCTCTGATGTACGTCGCTTTGGATAAAAGAGTCTGCTAAGTGAATTGTAGAATTGTAGTAAATTAGGGATGTGTGAGTGCCTGTCACTGGGGTATTTTGGCTTCACTTTTGTACAACAGGAGGAGGTGGGCATGTGTTGTCCACATTCATATACAGCCAATGGTCTGAGCGTGTTGTTGGAAGATAATGCCGTACATGTAACGTATTAACAGGTTGTTTTCTGTTGAGAAGTATTAAAAAAAATCCAGTTTAATCTACTTTATTATGTTTAAAACTGGTCGAAACATGAATCACTTAGTGACTTTTTGATTGGTCAGCAACTGAAAACTCGTAGACATGAATTCCCAGCTGAGGGTCATGTTAGCCTGTCTGGATTCTGAGCGCCTCCGAGGGGGGATTTGAACGTTCACTTACAGCGTGTAAGTTTGCATACACATAACTGTCTCCCGGCAGACTAAACGATCCGGGCTGCTGATTCCTATCAGCGGCTGCCACGGTGATCTAGTAGTCAGGGGCTTTGTGGGTGAGCTGTTTTTAGACAGAGGGGAATGTCACTGGATTTATGTGGCTGATGCTAAAACAGCTGCTGCCATGAATAGCTGAATGAGACTCGTGGTTAATATCCTCGAGCAGACGGAGGGGACGTCGAGGAAAACCCTGCAGGTGAACAGATGAAGCGTTAGACAGTAGGAAGTGAAAACATGTGAACACTTTCATAAATGTGTCTCTTTCCGTCTGTCTTAACGGCCTACTCATATACACACACACACACACACACACACACACACACACACACACACACACACACACACACACACACACACACACACACACACTTTCCTTCTTCAGCCAGCTGGCACGGTGCCCATCTGAGTCCATTCTGAGGCCTGACTGCCATTTATGTTCCCAGCTCTTCCACAGGCCTTTGTGTGTGTGTGTGTGCGTGTGTGTGTGTGTGTGTGTGTGTGTGTGTGTGTGTGTGTGTGTGCGCGTGTGTGCGCCTCTTCCTGTGGGCCAGTCCCTTGGCACACAAAGTCACATTTCCACACCCAGTTCCTCTACAGCTTCATCCGCACACCTCCCCATTCACACCCTCACAACACATCACACACACGCACACACACACACACACACACACACACACACACACACACACACACATACACACACACACACACACACACACATACACACACACACACACACACACACACACACACACACACACACACACACACACACACACACACACACACACACACACACATACACACACACACACATACACACACACACACACACACACACACACATACACACACACACACACACACACACACCCACACACACACACACACACACACACACACACACACACACACACACATACACACACACACACACACACACACACACCCACACACACACACACACACACACACACACACACACACACACACACACACACACACACACACACACACACACACACACACACACAGACACACACACACACACACACACACACATACACACACACACAGCTCACTTCCAGTAACCTTATGTTTGTCTGACTGACTGACTAACCCGTCAATGTGTGTGTTTGTGTGTGAGTGTGTGTGTGTGTGTGTGTGTGTGTGTGTGTGTGTGTGTGTGTGTGTGTGTGCGTTTGCGTGTGTGTGTATGTATGTGTGTGTGTGAGAGAGAGATAGTGTAGGTCTTTGTCATTGACAAAAAAGGCAAAAGGAAGTTGTGAAATTGGAAGTTGTGAAATTGGACGTTTTTCATTGTGATTTATATTCTGAAATGTCTATTTTAGTTTTTTTTCAGGATTTTGAACAAGATGCAAAAAGTGACTTAAGTTAAATTCAGTCTTTGTCACTCGACTGTTCACATGATGTTTGTTATTATCAGGAGTTTGCTAGAGTCTGTGTATTCCCTAAATGAAGAACTCAGCCCACGGCTTTTTGATTTCTACTGAAGACTTCTGTCAACAAAATAAAACTGATGAAGTACACAGCAGTTCTGAAGTGACAAAATCAACCAGTCCGTTGAGGACTACCATGTGGACTACAATAACAAAGATGGGGGTATAAAAAGCAGAAGGATTCATTGTGGCAGACTTAAAGTTACAGCTCCTCTGGTAAATGATGATGAAAAAGCTCGTTAGAAAGTATTTTTTTACAATTAAGGCCAAAAAACAAAAGTTAGCAAACACATGCACATTAACTCTTCAGGTGCTGGGACGAGTGTTTTAATCAAGACTGAGACATACCTGAGACCTAAGTGCTCCAAGATCATGACAAGACCAAGACATGCTTGAGACCTGAGTGCTTCGAGACCATGACACTTTGGGATCAAGACAAAGACATACGATCTGCAGAGTCCCTTTGCACCTTTAAGAAAAAGCTAAAGACCCAGCTCTTTATTAACACCTATGACCTTAATTATGATTATGATGATATTTAAAATGGTTTTGATGCTGATCAGAACTCTCAAGAACAGCTGTTGATGTTGTGCTCTGCCTCTGGTCACTTCCTGTCAGCACCTGTGCACCAGAGACCGATTCAAGACGAAGACCAAGGCAGGGTGAGACCAAGACAAAACAGAAACCTTAAATACTTATTAAAAATCATCATCTTGTATGCAGGGGGTGTTTCACTCATTTAGACCGTAAGACCGAGAAGGTTGCAGCCGTAACCTGGGGATAAAAATCAAACTACAGATGAGTTGAAGATATTTGTTGTTTTAGAAAGAGGCGCCCAGTCCACCCAGTCTGAGACTGAGACAAGGCAGAGTAAAAGTGCTTTTGAAAAAGTGGTCTTGAGACCGGTCTGAGTACTACATCTCTAGCTGAGACAAATTGCAATTTGACCCAAAATTGCCCCCTTTCTGCAAACAACCTTGTTGCAAATACCATCTGACTAACATATTCTGATCATTATACATCCTGTCTCATAAATCCTCTACACAACGATTTCACACACTTTAAATTTGTCTTTGGATGTTGTTTTTATGTCTGCTTTGTAAGGTGACCTTGAGTCCTTTGAAAGGCGCCTTTACATAAAATGTATTATTATTATTAAAGAGCGAGACTCATTACAGGGGAGTTACAGAGATGCTATTCAACGCCATTGAGACAAATAGCTGCATTCTCTCTCTCTCTCTCTCTCTCTCTCTCTCTCTCTCTCTCTCTCTCTCTCTGCGTACTGAAACACAAAAGGGCGGCACGTTGCACTCCGATGGTCACTGTGCCGCATTATTTAGAGGTGTCACGCGCAAACTTTCCAGTAGTCAGGAAAATACTTCCACATCTGTGTGACCTTTTTAAAAAAAAATATTTTATTGATTTTTATAATAGCATTATAATGGCAAACAATTATAAAAAACAAACAATCAGACTAAAGGGAACAACAAAACAGGCAGGAAACATAATAGACAATAAATGTATGACAGAAATCAGATAGAACGATGCAGAAAGTATCAACAGTGCATCACCAGAAGGAGGCCATATGACACCAATCGTCAATCACCACCCTGGCAGTGATGTGTTGCGTTCTCCTGATATAAACTGGTTAAAATTGTCCCATTTACCTCTGTGTGACCTTAAAATAAATGATCTGTTAAAATCTGTAAAAATGACTTTAAATATAACAAAGAGTATGAATGTGTGCTAAAGTCTGATTGATCGATATAAGCAGAGGTCAAATGAGTTAAAAACTGAACTAAACCAACCTGTCTAGATTCAGCTTTAGACAAGCAGCTTCATCTTTGTTATCAAACCGCGAGAGGAGGATTTAAATGATTGACAGCTATGACTAATCCTGCACTAAATCTGTCCAATGAACATGAAGGATATCTGACTGAACAGTGAAGATGCCTCAACAACCCCAGGCATTTAAAAATGAGAGGATTGAGGAGGCTCATGAGCACAAGCTTAAAAAATATCAGGCCCTCGTCAGCCAGCGTGATGGATGAAAGGCCTGGAACCTGCCGGTGGAGGCCGGCTGCAGGGGCTTCGCTGTGGAGAGCTCTTGAACTGCTCGGGATTGACGGACTTGGCTAGGAAGCGGCTGATAGCCAACATCACCAAGCAGGCAGAGGCGGCGCCCCGGTGGATCTGGATAAAGCGGAATGAGCGGGACAGAAAAACATCTAAGAGGAAAACGAGGAAAGAGCGATTCCACATATTTTGCATATTTCATTTACAACAACCATAACTCAGAAAGCCCGTTTAGCTTGGTCTTTAGAGCAGGTGCCACATGTATTGACGCTAAAGTCCTCGATGCATCATCTGCAGGTTTGACCCCCCGTCTATGACCGATGGATGAAAATGTACCTGACTCTCTCTTCTCTAGCTGTCAGATCAATAAAGGGAAAAAAGGAACCCAAAAAGAATCACCATGACTCGAAGTGTGTTGATTGAGCGCTAACTCCCATACTACTGTTTTTACAAGTTTGACTGAAAAACACCACAAACTGTGTTTTCCGAACCTGACAGTGGCCATGTTTTTTATTTTTCCCAAAGGTCAGTAGCATCGACCTCCGAGCAGAAAAGGATAACGTTTTACTTCTAAGGACATCCAAGCCTGTGACCTTTTACGTCGCCCCCGTTGGGCTGTTTAAGAGGATTGCATGTGACATTGGGCTGGTTTGTGCGCTGCCTTTTCCAAATCTTGATTTTAGCATTCATGACGTTGCATTCTTGTTTTCGGGATGAGCTGGTCCGGCTGGAAAGCAACAGGGGGGTTTCCAGTTGCAACTAGCCGTAGCTTGATGAACAAAGGTCATCTGTATATGTGTAACTATTAGTTTTTTGCATCATAGAAAAGGGTTCAAAATATGTAACACACATATTAGCAGCTAACTTCATTCTCATTCTTTTATGTTAAGAAGTTCATGATTTACAAAATGAACGTCATGATTCTGTATTTAAGAAGACTCCAAAACCAGCGACTGAGACCGAAAACTAACTGGGGAAATAATCAACGATGTCTGAATGTCAGCTTTAACTTAATCAACCGTCTCTCGTTGGCGGGGCAGATTCAAAAGGTCACTCATACAGCTCATATACTACAACAAATAAAGTTTAGTAAACGTTAAAAATTGACATCTAAAGCCAATCACAGAAAACAAGACACATTCTTCATGAAGACCGAAGTTTGTTTAGTGTGAATATGCAGTGAGCTCCTCTGCAGGGAGTTTGTTAATGATGTCGCCGCCTCTTATCATGTAGAGATAATGAAACTCTGAGAACTTTATCAGAGTGAAAAGAAGAAAAACATGACGAGAGACGAACGCACTGAACAAAACAAAGTTGCAGTCTTGAGGTATAAAATGTCAGAATTAACAAGAAGAAAAATGACGAGCGTGGAGAAGAGAAGAGCAGCTCAAGGACGAGTCCTCTTTGTACTTTTTGTCACTTGTCCAAATTTCTGCACTTGAAAGGGTAAGTGGGCATAAATCAGCTGACAGGCCTGTGTGTGTGTGTTTGTGTGTGTAAGACATCCAGAGAAGAGGGTACAGTACACACTCATTTATTTCTGTAGTGTCGGACATATTGTGAGTAAAAAAAAAAAACCCATCTGTCATCTCCACCCTCGTCACAACTGGCTCCTCCCCCCTCCGTCTCCATTCACATTGTCCCGGGACGCTGCACGGCCGTAATTGGTGAACTGTCTGCACAGGGCGAGCGTCACATCAGTCGTCTGTCCACCTCGCTTTGTGCTCCGAAGACTTTTTCTTTCACTGCGAACATCTTATCTAAAAGTATCAATTTATATTGTTCTCCATCCGTCAGCCTCATCGGTTTATCCTCCTCGTTCAACCTCCGATGTCCCCTCTTTCTGCGTATTCATTTAACTTTGTGGCCTGACGTATTGTGCTGAATGCTAATAGGTTCCCACGCTCACAAGGTACAATATAGTGGAGAGTAAATGACTGTGTGTGTGTGTGTGTGTGTGTGTGTGTGTGTAGGAGGCTGGGCAGTCAGTCCACAGTTCCATTAGCCTGATGGAGTTTCTATTAAATTAGAAACTCTCTCTCTCTCTCTCTCGCTATCTCTGCCTCTCCTTCTCTCTCCTTTTCTCGCTCTCTCTCTCTCTCTCTCTCTCTCTCTCGCTCTCTCTCTCCCAATCACATTAGTGCTCTTATCTCATCGGTGGAAGCTCCGCCGGCAGTGACGGGTGGAGGGTGGAGGGGTGGAGTTTAATCTGGAAGCGGACAGGAAAAAGGACAAACCCTCGTAAATAGAGAGAAGCAGGAGGGGCGGTCGATGTGTATCTACTACAGGATGTGTGTGTGTGTGTGTGTGTGTGTGTGTGTGTGTGTGTGTGTGTCCTGTTAGGAACATGTGAGTGTGTTGAGTGTTATTTATCGAAAGTCAGGGATGTTTAAGATGAAACAAGTCCATCAAAGATCCTGACACACACACGTGTCTGAAACCACACACTGCCTTCTACATGCTCAAAATACATAAACTGCTTACACACCCGACCTGTTAGCAACATGCTAAAGCTAGATCCAGGACGTACTTCCTGTCTGAGCTCCATTCAGTGAGCTAGCAAGAAGCTAACGCGATCAGTCCTTATATATAATTCAACAACAATATGCAAACATTCTGTGGTGAACATTTTAAAACAAACCCCTTATTGTCCAAAGCAGTCTGGTCTGGTACTCTTTTCCAACAGAGTCTTCAATCTGTTTGTTATAGTTCATGATCGGGGTTCACTAAAGCACATGAATGTCCCATTCTGTCCAACACATCATAAAGCATAAACTGTTACATCCAAGTCAACCCGACACGGTCAAAAAACAATATGCTTCCAAACACACACCTGAATCCAATTACCTGGAGCTTTATGCACAGCACAAGTCAAGACTCCACCTAGTGTTCAGTGTCGGAATTACACTCAAATACAAACTCACAGTGTTCTGTTAGGTTTCTTGCAAGGATCAAATAAAACAAGCATTTTGGCTCCTACACATTCCTTACTAAGCCCCAATTTCCACAAACTCTGTGCCCGATCCGTCAGCACCTCGCTTTTGCTCTGTTGGACGGCGCTGGCTCTGCCCCACTGGATCCGTTTCTGGAACTTGAGCCTGTTTTGACGTGACTGAATGAATGTTGATCAAGTGATGGAAAATACAAACAAGAGTTTGTATATTGTGTTTTATTTTGAAATTGAACGGGCACTCGTTTCCTTGTCTGAGATCCTGACATCGTTCTATTCTGTCCAGCTTGACGCGTGTCTGTATGTGGAAATTGGGGGTATTACAGCTACGTGGTCATGAGACATGTAAAATGCATTTCAGCATGCACTTTGGCTAGTTGGCTGGCTGGCGAGCTCTGCGGTTGGATAGTCCGAGAGCCGCAGTGCATTGTGGGGCAGATTTTTCTCGCACACACAAGATTGCATACTATGATTACCGATCATAGTAACATCCTGTGACATCACGTTGAGTATGAATAGAACTAAAGTCTGCTGTTTCCGACACAGCCAGAGTCAAGGGGGAGTAACAAACTTCAAAATAAAACAGGAAATAATGTAAACGTGCAAGAAACAAAAAACATGACCCTAAAAAGCGAAGTGTTTGACCAACTGGCATAGGTTCTCCTTTCACAAAGATCCTATTTCCAACTTTTGCCAACATGTGGTTAGTGCGAGCGCCCCATGAACGGCTCCTTTCCCGCATGTCATCCCCCACTCTCTCTCTCTCCATATTTCTTATCCACTGTCCTGTCTCTCTAATAAAGGCAAAAAAAGCCATAAAAATTCAACCTTAAAAGTCGATGTGGTCATGATGTTCTCAATATTTGTCTCATGTTAGAGGAGATGTCTGGGTAACACTTTATATTAATGTGTTTGTAATAAGCATTAATAACAGGTAATAAGTCCTTATTAGATTCTTATTAACACAAATAAGACTATATAAGTGTTAATATAGGCATAATTAACACATTTATTATGTCTTATAAGACACTTATAGGTTCTTATTAGAAACTAATTAACACTTTATAATTACACCGTCATAAACATTAATAAGATGTTTATTACCATTAATAAGTCTTCATGAGTGTTAATTAAACTATAAATCAATTTATAATTGGCTTGTAAGATATTAATTAACCCAAAGAAACTTGTTGTAGACCACTTATCAATGTTCATAAGATGTTTATTAACACTGATAAGACTTTATTAGGTTCACATATATAAAGTGTTAATAAGTTTCTAATAAGGTCTTATAAGTGACTTATTACCTGTTATTAATGCTTATTACAAACACCTTAATATAAAGTGTTACTGACTGATGTGAGCTTTGGCGGTGTGAGCTGACATTGACATATTTTATTTTGTTACTTACTTTTGTCTCTGGCTGATTTCAAAACCGCAGTATGCAGTACATCATGCATACTGCGTTCAACAATATGTTTCTGCATGTTCAGCACAAGCCAATCAGATGCGTCCAGCCGACATGATAAAAGTACTTTGTAAAAAAAGTAAATGAGAGAGAGAGAGAAGAGATGGACTCATGGAGACAGACGGGCACGGGGACCCTCCACGCTGAGACGGCGTGTCCCTGGAATGTATAATTATCAGTGTTTTAGAGCGCACACATGTGGGTGTGTGCAGGCGACAGTGAGCCATTAGCAAGGTTTAAATGAAGGTCTGCATCAGCAGCAACTATTCTAATAATGACCGCCTTGGTAACAGACAAACTAATGCACTGGTGGCGTCTGCCTGTTGTCTGTGTGTGTGTGTGTGTGTGTGTGTGTGTGTGTGTGTGTGTGTGTGTGTGTGTGTGTGTGCTTAGTTGGCTGAGTAAGGACACATACCTCTTAAATTGTCCAAGGTGACACTGGGTCTCTGTGTGCAGACGTCCGATATAATGCACTGCTGGCAGCGATAGGGTTTCTCTGTTCTGCTGAGCACCATATCACACACACACACACACACACACACACACAGTCGAGGAGTATCAGTCACAACATATTTGACTTAATAAACGTTCATTCAAAACATTTACAGAGTCATTTCCTTGTATGTTATTGCATGTTTTACAGTTGGACGTTCATACAAGACTATTTTATTTTCAGATAAAAGGTTCCTCGTTATAATAATGCCTCCTTACAAACTTGTGACCTCATATAAAAGCATGCATATAAAAGCATGGCACGCAACCATAGTCAAACATGCTATCTGCAAACAGTCCCTCACCTCTAAATCACTCAGATGAAATCCAGAACTAAAGCGATGGCTTATGGTTAATTTGAACCAGTCTTAATGATTAACCCGTTCTCTTTGTTCCCCCTTTAACGTTTTTGTGGTTTGTAGTTTGAGGCCTTTCATATCTTTCTTCAAGTCAGCTGGTTTTGATTGTTTTCCCTGTTATTATATTCAACCTGGCTCAGCAGAAATCTGTCTAACGGTGACCTTACAGCGGGATCATTCACGAGACCTTCTTATCAAACGTACAGTGTAGTAGATTTATCTTTGAAGGTCCAATGAGGAAAAAAAATCAACTTGTTAAATATAAACTATAAAAGTCACTGACCGTTTAATGATTAAATTTAACAACAGTTTCTTCGTTAGTGATATTTTGTGTCTTAAAGGTCACATATCCTCCTCCTCTTCTTCAGTGTAAATAAACCTCAGAGCTCCCCAAAACATGTGTGTGAAGTTTCTTGTTCTAAATCCACTCTGATCCTGTATTTGATCATGTCTATAAACCCCTCTATTTCATCCCTGCTCAGAACAGGCTGTTTCTGTCTCTGTAACTTTAAATATGTAAATGAGCTGTATATGACCACGCCCCCTCTCTGGAAGTGCTTGGGTGTACTCGGTGCTTTCTCGCTCCATGTCCTATTGTTTACGGTGAGAAGGCAGACTCAGAGGGCAGAACAAACACCTAGCTGTGGGAGTGTCACCCACCTGGGGGAGGGGCTACTGCCCTTTGTGATGTCATGAAGGGAAAATCTCCAAACGGCCTGTTTGAGCACACATTTTCTGAAAAGTGGAGCAGGCAAAAGACGCAGGTTTAGCACCTCAGATACCTCCTGTGAATTTTGGGCCTCAATGTCATAAAAGGAAGAATGTGCAACATGTTCCACATAAATAAATCATAAAGTCTCTCCTGTGTAAATGTGTCTCTGAGTCCTGACTGTCTACAATGAGGGAGAAGCTCGAGTCCCGCTGGCTGTGTTGTTGTCAGAGCCGTGTTTACATGGACGGGACGGCCGGCTCCTCCCCTTGTGTATAAAAGCTGTTTTAGTCAAGAACTAGAGAGAAGAAGAAGAACATACTCACTGATTATTTGGATGTTAGTAAGAGTTTTTAGATCACGCTCATTCTGTGTCAGTTAACGTGAAATGTGAAGCTACAAGCTAACTAAAGAGCGCTAACATTAGTATGCTAACACAACAACGCAGGACACAGGTGACTGCAGCTCAAGCAAAGGACAATTTTGTCCACTGTTTGTGCTTAATGGTTCTTAATTATGGTGCCTTCTAATTGATAACCCCTTCGAGTGAATGTGAGTGGAGGGGGGTTGGAGGTGTGTCTCTGGCGGAGAGTGGAGGCTTCAGTATGGAGGAGGCGTGGCCAAACAGCAGCTTGTTTTGGTTTCATGCTGGTGCTCAAGGGCGACATCTACTGGATCAGAAAGATTGACTACTAGATTCTTCCTTTAACAAGCAAATTATTTTACACACTATGCACTTAAAGCGTAACTCTCTCAGATGTTCTTCTCACTTTAGGGTGACTGAACGTTATCTTGGTGTCAGTTCCGTCTTTGGATAGTTTGAAATGATTTACCTGCTGAGTCAATGACAAGTGAAGCAGATTATTCGACTTCACTCTCTTCAGGTGACTCATCTCTTTGTGAAGTCCGTCGCTGCAGCTTATAATCTTCTTAATTTGTTTTCTGCAGCGCCCACTCTTCCCTCATCCATCTCAAACATCCTCTTCTCATTTAGTCAGTTTCATTTATCTGATTATATCTGATCTCAACTCCTGCAGAATATACCGTCACATGTCTGCTCTACTGATCTACCTTTCAGAGGAGGATTATTAAATAACTCATCTTTCTTACCTGCAGGGTTTGTTCAGTTTGATACGTGATACTTTTATTTATTTTTTTACCCCAGAAGAGTCATAAATGGATGCGGAGGAGAAAAACAATACGAGCAGCCTCTGGTTTGAAGCTTCCAGGAGTCCCGTTAACGTGCAAAAAAACAGAATAAATTAAGATATAATTAAATTATCAAGAAACGCAATCACACCTCTCTCCACAAACTGAAACAGATTAACAGATCAGTTTTTGTAACGTTGCATCAGGAGGGCAGCTTTTATGTTCCTTTGAATGTTACTAAATTAATCACTTGTTCAGTTTCAGGAGCACAAAGAGTTTATTCATTATCATTACTACGACTGATCGATCGGCCTTTCCCGTCCTGCTCTACAGTCATCCATCCACCCTGACTGTGATGTGGTTTATTGTGTGTGTGTGTGTGTGTGTGTGTGTGTGTGTGTGTGTGTGTGTGTGTGTGTGTGTGTTGTTTCTCCCAGGATCTCGTGTCTCTAGGTCCTGGGAATCAAACACAGCAGCAGACAGTAAACACAGCTGGGTCATGTGGGCGGAGGGATTTATACTGTATGTACTGTATGGAGTTTCATTGTGCTCAGGGTCAGATCAGCAGAGTCACTGAGTCAAGTTGCACAGAACAATTGGGACTGTTGTCTTTATACCTCTGTGTCCACCTGTGTGTTATTTATTAGTGCTTTTATCCAAAGCGACGTACATCAGAGAGTAAGAACGACTCGAGCAATACCATGCTACTCATAACACCAGGCTCAGCATACAGGAGTTTTATACTCCCCTCTTTGAAGAACAATTCTGCAAGTCCGGATTTTGTGGGGAAATTTGAAGAGTACACAGATCCCAACCACAAGCGTCCCAAATGACTCAGAGACGCATTGTAATAAAATCACGTGTAATAGTCCATCCATTATCTTTACCGCTTTTACCGTTCGGGCTTGCAGGGCGGCTGGATCCGATCCTAGCTGTCGTGTGAGGCGGCTGTGGCTCAGTTGAGTCGGTCGTCTCTCAACTGGAAGGTCGGGGGTTCGATTTGGAGCTCCTGCAGCCACGTGTCCGATGTGTCCATAGGCAAGAAAGACACTTAACCCCATGATCAGAGCTTTTGAAGTGGGACCACAAATGCAGATGTGACAGAGAAGGATGGGTGCACCACAACCAACACAGCATTTGGTTTATAAATGTTGGAAATTAAAGAGATGAAGAGGTGCTGCTGGTAGTTTGATTTCGTTATGATTGAAAGAGACAGGCTATTTGTTTTTACTCTTCTCTCCTTGCTAAGCTAAGCTAACCTCCTCCTGACTGTAACAGCAAAGACAGAAGGAGTCACAGGTCACCGGGTTCTTCAGGTCCTGATTCCTGGAAGAGGTTTTTACATCAGACGGCCACACACACACACACACACACACACACACACACACACACACACACACACACAGACATACACAGACAGTCTCCAGGTCGACAACGTCATGTTCACGTCTATGGCTAATGGAGTGTGAGTGGTCTGCTGTTTGTCGTCTGCTCTTCAGAGACTCGTAGGCTCAGATCTTCACAGAGATCGGTATCAGGCTCGTGTCTGTCTTTTGTACGGACCTGTTTGTCACGTGTGGTTTGTTTGCATAGATCTCCGACGAGCGGAGACAGGAATGCTTCATTTGTTGTCCCTTAACATTGACTGATGTAGCTTTAACATAACACCTTTGTCTATCTGCATGTTATCATCCTCTGTCTGAGGAGCTGACAGACCGGCAGGTGAACATGATGAGTCTCAGGTCCTCTGACATGTTTGACTGACCGCCCTGTCTGTGTTATGGATAGCTCCTCTTTTACACTCACATCGAGTACGTGCTTTCTACCGTCTCTAAAAAAACGAGTCAAAACATCATTATGTATCTGGATTAGCTGAGAAAGAAAAAAACAACAACATGAAACAGACACAAAAATAACTCAGTAATAGAGGAATTAAAGAGGAGGAAAAAGTGGAAATGCAATTATTTTCCACCCTGCATCTGACCAGAAAACTTCAGCCTCAGCAGCCATAATTAAAGATTTAAAATTCTTTCTTCTTTTTAAGATTTGTTTAGGGGGCTTTTTATGTCTTTATTGTGGAGATAGGACAGAGAGAGAGAGCGAGAGAGAGAGAGAGAGAGAGAGAGAGAGAGAGAGAGAGAGAGAGAGAGAGAGAGAGAGAAAGAGAGAGAGAGAGAGAGAGAGAGAGAGAGAGAGAGAGAGAAAGAGACAGAGAGAGAGGGGAATTATATCTCTGAGGACTCTCACAGATTTGAGTCTCGATTCTGACACTATACGGTGCATTTCATCCCCCACTCTCTCTCCCTGTCTGTCTGCAGCTGTCCCATCAAATAAAGGCAAACCCACAGACTGTAAATATTAATGGTCTAAAGCCTGAGTGACGTCACCCGTCCATTACTGCAGGGGGCTTTGGAGTCCTGTAACTTTCAGTCAACCTAAAGACAGGATGAAAGCTCGCTGAAGGGGCATTTCTTGTCAGTGTAAGTGCCGTCAATAGCCTCTCTTGGGGTTTTGAAGCCCAGCCCGACACTCTTGTGGTAGCGGTTGTCCTGCTTTTCCCTCAGAGCGAGGAAACTTCTTGTTTCATCAACCTTTCTTTGTTTGTTGGATTATGGAGATGTACTGTACATGGGCGCCTCGGCCAAATGTTTACAGTCATTGGACACCGTGTATCACTGTGCGTTGAGATTTTTGACTGGTTGTAGACGCTTCACTCATCACTGTGACCTGTACACTAACTCAGATTGGCAGGTATATACACTGGCTGAAGCTTATTTATAAAGCTCTTCTTGGTTTGGTGCCTTCTTATTTATGTTCAGACCTTCAAAGAACCAGAAGCCACTATGCCACTAGTTTTCTCCAAAATGACTTGAAAATGACGGAGCTCATTTCGCCTGAAGCCTTTGGCTCGATCTTAAAAGATAAAATACGTGAGACAATTAGACAGTGCCTGATGTGTTTCTGAATTGTAATCTGTGATCAAGATTCTGCACTTTATCTGTAAATCAATTTGCACATTGTAAATTGTTGTTCTCTCCTAACTTATTGTTTGTCTCTTTTATCATGTAATGTTTTTGATGATGTGTGCTGCTGCCCTCTTGGCCAGGTCACCCTCCTGAGAGAGATCCTGATCTCAATGGGTTCTTTACCTGGTTAAATAAAGGTTAAATAAAAATAAATAATCGGGCTGAGAAGGGTTAGGGCTGTTAGGGCTAATGCTAGGAGAGAGATGCATTTGCATGAAAAAAACATGTATGACACAACAACAACCTCAGAGGGATTTTGATGACAATCAAAGTCATTACTCTACCATATATTTATATTCTGAATGTTTGATTTTATAATAAAAGCATTACCTTTACATGCTGATTATTTCTGAAAGCGCAATGAACTTTTCACTCGGTGTACAGGTACATGGTTTAAATGATTGAGAGGTTTGTTTTTCTGAAGAAGCGGGTGTGGAAAAACCATTTGGTTTAATGTTCCTGGCACATCTGTTGTCATGGGAGCAGATATTTATCGGACACTGTGGTGATATTTGATTGTTCTCCAGTATTGGCTTTGACAAATGACAGGGCAGGATGGTGACTAACATTGTTACATATTATCCTGTGTCAGCACAGCCCATCCTCAAGACACACACACACACAAACACACACACACACACACACACACACACACACACACACACACACACACACACACACACACACACACACACACTGTGCGTTCCTTGGTAGCAGCACATAGCTACAAGCGTAGTTGTAGGAGGAAGGAGGTGATGTCACCTGAAGCTCCCTCTGCTACCAACGACTTCCACCACCTCTCTCCATCCGCCGACCAAAACCTTCAGGAGTGGCCTGATAAGTAAACCTGATAAGAGAGAGAGAGAGAGAGAGAGAGAGAGAGTGACCTCCCTTTGGAGTACTTGGTGTCGACAAAGGAAAGAGGAAGGAATTAAAATCATGTTGAATGAGCAAACAAATGATGAGAGGAGAAAAAAAAACTTATTCACTTATGTGAAAAACATGAAATCAAAGTTCAGTCATTATATAAGCTGCGGTAACACTTTATATTGAGGTGCTTATAAAAAGCATTAATAACAGGTAATAATTCACATATAAGTCACTTATAAGACCTTATTAGATTCTTATTAACATAAATAAGACTATATAAGTGTTAATATAGGCATAATTAACACATTTATTATGTCTTATATTGACACTTATAGGCTCTTGTACTGAGCCTATGTACTGAAACTTTATATACCGTCATAAACATTAATAAGATGCTTAAGAACATTAATAAGACTTCATGAGTGTTAATTAAACTATAAATTAATTTATAATTGGCTTGTAAGATATTAATTAACACAAAGAAACTTGTTTATAGACCACTTATCAACGTTCATAAGATGTTTATTGACATTAATAAGACTTTATTAGGTTCATATTAATGCCTTATAAAGGTTAATAAATACTTTATTATGCACTTATTAAGAGTTAATAAAGCTCCTCTGCAGGTACTGGATCTAAAGTGGGAACACTACTTATAAAGGTTATTAAATACTTTATTATGCACTTCTTAACAGCTCAGTGGGAACAGGGTCCAACTTTCAAGTAAACGGAGAAAGAAAAAGGAGGTCTGTTGAACTTCCACTCAAATAGTTTTTGAAAAACTACTACAAATACAAGTTATCTTTAACATTAACTGTAAACAACATTATGAAAACATTTGGTGTGTCATAGCTACCAACATATCTGATCAAATTCAGGGAAAAAGCATAGTTGTTTTTAACCCATGTTACTGTACATGAAGTGTTGAAGGTGGACAAACATCAGAAGACTAGGACACCTGGAGCCCAAGGTCTGAACCCTAACACTAACCCAGTCAAGAGACACACACAGGAATACCTTTTCAAACTTTGTATGTAAGGAACACAAATATTGCAGGTCACAATTACAATATACAATTTACTAATGCAATTAACAACTAATTTAATAAAGTGTGCACATGAAATAAAACAAACATTTGAAGTGTCTAAGCCCTGTGATTGGGGCTCAATCCAGGTATGTGTTTCTGTTTAATCTGTGCTTCTGCTCTATGAAGTAGCGAAGGAAGTTCTTCCTTAGAAGAAACAGTCTTCTTAATCCCACTTGAGGTCTCAAAGGTTGGGCTCACTATCCAGTTAGCTGCTCACAGTTCTATGGTGGATGCTCTTGTCGGTGGATGGTCTTCTGGATGAGCCCAAAATCCACCTTTTACCAAAACCTGACCTACAGACAGGTCACACCACCCCTATAAAGATAAACATGCACGTCAGCATCAACACAGGCTTCATCTCAATTTAAGCACTTTGCATTTAAAACCAATTATTAAAATAACATCTGTTTTTATTCACAATTTTCCATTAGCTCTGATGTACTACAAAAAATGTTAAAGATCTTCTTTATCAATTTACTGTTGCGCTTTTTATTGATTAGACAACATAGTGGTGTCAAACATTTGCTCTTACAGATCACAAAAAGCCTGAATAAATACTACATTTTTCACAACACAAAAGCTAACTGATTAGCAGTGGCATATGACATGTTACCTGTATCTTGTTAGCATCACAGCTAACGCTAATTTCACAGGACTAGGCATTCTTCAATACACCTGTTAACATCGAGGCTAATGCTATCTTAACGGCTAGCAGATCCAGCCTTGATCAACAGCCAACATTGTGTTGTTTTTTCAATCTACCACTGAACACTTTGGATGTTTGTACCCTCAGTCAGGACAGAAGAGTTGGATTTAAACTAACACGCATGTTCTCAGCACAGAGGATGGGCTAAGCAGGAATATATGGCTGGCAGGCAAACAACAGGTCTCAGATCAGCCAGCAAGGAATGCTGGGAGTCTCACCTGATTGGCTAGAAAGTTCACTACCAATTGTTTTTCTTTTATCGCTCTTTTTTTAGAGTGCAAGATTTCTCCCGAAGCTTCCCTGTCTCTCACACACCCCTGAGACCGGGGGTCCTTCCCTCTTTCCCTCTTTCCCTCCGCCAAAAGCAGGAAAAAGGCCAGAAAACAAAAGCAGAAAAAACAGCAAAATACAAAAGCAAATATTACAGATTTTGTGTGTACATTTTGTCAACAAAGGTGTGAAGAGGGAATATCTGACAGTAAATATAATTACAGCCAAAACCAGTTTAAAATGCAGTTGGAAAAACATCAGTGATAAATGTATAAGATGGACAAGGCAGCAAGGATATCTTCTAATACATGGATACACCAGCGAAAATTATTTTTTCAAGCGCCGTAATAAAACAATAACTCACCAAGTGTTTTCATGGCCCAGACTGAACATCACCACTGTACTGCAGCCCTTGATGTGGTAATCATTGGTCGAGCAGAAGTCTCTCTTGATTTGAGACTGGAGCTGAGTGTATAGAGAGGTGGGATTAAAGTTCTGCTTATCAGAAAATAAAAAAATAACCCTAACAGAAGAGGGTCTCAACTAACCTCTTTCAAAGACCCTACATCCATTTTTTCTGTGGTTGTGATGACAAGAAGAAAAATGTATGTTTCATTTGGTCAACAATAAGGCAAAGTTTGAAATGTGGAAAACCCCATCCTTTACATGAGTAGAAACACATTGTATATCCCTGTTGACAAAAACATAACACATATTGGCCCTCACTTATCAAACGTACGTACGGCAGAAACATGGGTGTACGTATTTTCCCTCGTATTACTGTGTGAGGAGATAGTGGTACGTCTTCTCGTCACCACTGGATGGTTTCTCTACCAAAGCCTAAAATAAAAAAAGAACCCACGTCTTTATGTAGGTAATGAAATCCATTGGGATTATTACAACTGGTGACATCATCAAAGCCATAGGTGAAATCAGACAAACATTTCATGGCCAGACACAGGCCTTCACTTGTAGTCTTATAAACACTCTTACCCTGGTGAGAAGGATTCTCTTGTAGGGGACTGTTAGGGACCAAACAGTAAGGCACAAGACACAGGAGTAAGTTTAAAGAAAAGGTAGGTTTTTATTTTACCCAAAAATAGAAAACCAAGTTTACAAACCAAAAGGGCCTTGTGATCCGTCTCCAAGGTGAACTCTTGAGCAAGAAGGTAGTACCAGAAGGAATCTAGGGCCCACTTGATAGCTAGTGCCTCCTTCTCCACCGTCAAATATCGAACCTCTCTGGGGAACAGTTTCCGGCTGATGTAGGTGACTGGATGCTGATCATCCTGAAGTCCCTGGAGTAACACAGCTCCCGAAGCCCTGTCAGAAGCATCAGTTTGCAGAAGAAAATGTTCGTCAAAGTTTGGGCTGTACAGAAGAGGTTGCTGGATATCACTGAAAGCTGCCACTGCCATCTCTGTCCACTGGATCTGATTGGGACTCCGGGATCTAGTCAAGTCTGTGAGAAGAACTGCCCTGTTGGAGAAATTGGGTATGAAGCGGTGATAGAAGCCTGATAGCCCAAAAAAGATCGGAGCTGCTTCCTTGTTTGTGGTAGGGGACAGGACTCTATGGCCTGGATTTTGTTGACCTGAGGGCGTACAACCCCATTGATGACGTGGCCTAGGTACTTCGATAGGATGACAGTCAGCCAGGCAGAATGAAGGCGATCCAAGACAGCTTGCAGGTGTTCCTCCCACGTGTTACTGTAAATGACAATGTCATCTAGATATGCTGCAGCAAAACCAGAGAAATAACAAATTACCTGGTCTGAGTCTCTGTAAAGTTGCTGGAGCGCTGTGAAACTCAAATGGTATTACTGTGAAATGGAAAGGGCCCCATGGTGTCCTGAAGGCTGTCAGCTCCTGTGACCGATTGGTGAGAGGAATCTGCCAATAACCCTTGCAGAGATCTATTGTGGTCAAGTATTATGCCTTTCAATCAGTTCATACATTATTAGTGTGGGATAGGAATCAAAGAGAGAAATTCAATTCAGGTACCTGAAATCAATGCAGAACCTTATGCTTCCATCCTTCTTTGTTACAAGCACCATTGGGTTACACCACGAGCTCCTTGAAGTCTCGATGATCCCCAGGGAAGGCATCAGGTTAACTTCCCTCCTCAGTGAGGCCAGCAGGCGCTCAGGGATCCTGTAGGTTAATATTCTCACAGAAGCACCTTCTCTAACAACAATGTCATGTTCAACAATATTTGTTCTCCCAGGATTCTCCTGGAAAACATCTGAATTACAGATAGATCTCACCTGAAGCCGTTGATCGTCTGATTGGTTACTGAGATCATGGTCTACCAGGTCACTAGAGAGGCAAGTATTGCTCATCCACTTTTTCTTCATCCAGCACACTTCTTATTAGCATCACTTCTGTTTTTCTTTCAGGTCGCAGCACCCACTCTTTTAAGAGATTTATGTGAAGTACCCTACTGAAGTGTGAGTGCCTTTGTGTCGATACCTGGTTGGCCCAAGTTTCTTTAGGATTTTGAACGGTCCTTGCCATTTAGCCAACAGTTTGTTAGCACCAGCACTTTCTGTGCGTCCGCCACGTGCGATTGGGCCAGCTCACCCATTTTCTCCAGTCGCTCTCTCATCTGCATGACATAGGATACAACGTTAACAGATCCCACCCTCCCAGATCTCTCGCAACACTTCCAATGACCCCCAAACTTCATGTCTATACAGAAGTTCAAAAGGAGAGAAACCAATGGAGGATTGGGTACTTCCATGTATGCAAAAAAGGAGGTATGGCAGCTGTTGATCCCAGTCTGTACCAGTGTTGTTTACCAACTTCCGGAGTATCTGTTTCAGGGTCTGGTTAAAGCGCTCTGTTAGCTCATCCGTTTGAGGAACATATGGTGTAGTCCTGAGGCTCCTGATACCCAGTAACTGGTACACCTGTTTCAGCAGAGTAGACAAAGTTAGTTCCCTGATCAGTTAATATTTCACAAGGGAAGCCCACCCTTGAAAAGAACTGTACCAAACAGAAAGCATGGATGGATTTTAGTAGAAAGACTTCTGGATACTTGGTAGCAAAGTCTGTTATAACCAGGATATAACGGTTCCCTGCTTTGGTTCTCTCTACAGGATCAAAAATGTCCATCCCAATGCGATCAAATGGGGTGCCAATAATGGGTAGTGTTTGAAGTGGAGCTCTGGGGGGTGTTTTAGCAGATGTTATTTGGCACTGAGGGCAACTTTCACAAACCTGAGCAACGTGTCTGCGCAGGCCAGGCCAGTGGAAATGGTTTTTAATGTGAGCTGTGGTTTTGTGGGCCCAGGTGGCCAGCCCAGGGAACCGAGTGCCCCAAGGCAAGTATGACGTTTCTAGCTGCTTGGGGAACCACTAGCTGCAACGCTGACTCTTGTTGACTTCAATGTTTTGCATTTTAATATAAAAGTCATTTTTAATCACATTTGTGTCATCTTAGCCGAGATGGGTTTAGTATGGCCTTCAAGTCCACATAAATAACAAATTAGCTTTTTGCTAGAGGGTTTTTTTGGCCTGCTAGCTGGCTGGCCCCTCCCACATGGGAGGCTTACCTGCACTGGATGCTTCCCCCTGTTGAAACCCCCCTGTTTATTTTTTCTGGTACCATAGCCATTGCTGTCCGTCTTTTCAATCTTTGACCTGGCGCTTTGCATTGTGGGAAACAGTCAGCGAAGACTGGTCTGATGATCTACTGAATATTTTGCCAGAGAAATCAGTACGTACTCAAGCATAGTAGATGTTTCAAAAACAGCCTGAGAATTTGTTGAACCTTCTTTCTGGTACAGGCCCCTGACAGATAGCAAACAGTGAGTCAGAGACGAGAGGAACTTACTGAGATGACCAGAAGCAGCAGGAAGGTTTGATAACTCTGATCAAAACAGGATAACCATTTTACCAGCAATAACAATACTCCAGTTTGAACCACTGGAGAAGGAGAGACTGGAATCTGCCTGCATCTGAAAAAAAACAGCAGTTCCACACTTACAAATTGGCATACTAGTGTTCACATTGATTGATTGGACTTCAGAAAAAGTCGGCGTCCCTGCAGACCAAAGCTTGGAATTTTCCACATCGCTAGATACATGGAAGGAAATGTCAATCTCAATGTTTGTAAAGTAGTTCGCACAACTGTCTAGAAAGGTTGTAGAAAGGCAATTCAGCAGATGAAGATTTTCCAAGAGGTGAGTATTTTACAGTGATTAAACAAACATGTGTTAACTTAACAAAACAACAAAAGTTCAATGTAAATAAGGCAACTTACTTCATGATTAAATCAGACTAAGAACCATGTTACAGGCAGCACGTCCTCACCTCTCCTCATGCAAGAGCACACGTCTCTTGGCTTTATAGATTTGATCAAAAGCATCAATCTGATAAATACCCAGGAAGTGCTGGGCTATCCCCTTTTAGCTGCATGGAACCACATGGGAAACTGAACAAAAGAACAAACAGAGGTAAGTATGGATAAGACAATCAATGATATTTTGCAGTTCCAGAAACTAAATAAAAATGACTGAACTAAGTCAAGACTGTGTGTTTGCTTTAAGTTAATATATGCTTTGATGTGAACTGTAACTTATTGCTAACACAAACAAACCTGGGATAGTAGTAAGTGCTACAATGTTACACAAGCAAAAATAAATTAAAGCTAAATACACAACTGTCATTAATGATGTGATTTGATATAAAATAAAGACTTAAGTGACAAGTGGTGATTAAGAGAAGAGCTTCTCACCCACTTTGTCACAATGTTATGTCAAGTTTTCTATGCGCTGATTCAGCTGACTGTAAACTCCCCTAAGTGTTACCACAGGGCTAGGGTTGGGAGAGAGAAGCCCTGAGGTCTTACTGGGCGCTGCCATATTTTGTGTCTGTGCTCAGTTCACGCTCAGAGTGAAGGATTATAGGTGGATCTGCCGGATAAAAATGTTGTTTCTCAGAGAGTATTACAAACAATTTACAGCTATATCTATTTTTTCTGTTTTTAGTAAATCTACAGACTCTGAGGACGGCATAACAAAGGAACGTCAGCATCCTCCTGGTGATAGAAGATGAGGTCGTCCTGGAGCATCAGATCAAGCAGCATGACTATTGGTAGCATATGGTAGCTATGCTCATGGGTCTGCTGTATGCAATTAACATTGACTACCAAAAGGAAGTACAGTATACATTTTAAGTCATACAGAAGAACCTATTGAATATCGGTGGTGAACACTGCCCCCTTCAAGGGTCCGTAGACTGAGAAAAAGACTTCTTTGTAAAGCTGTGAGGTCAGGAGTTTTCTGAAAGCTTCCAAGAAATATTTGGACATTGTCTCACAGATCTTTTCTCAAATGTTTGTGTTACCACAGTAAGATCACCTCATTAAATGTGTAAATTACCTGATTTTATACATTTATTGCATCTGAAAATACTGAGAAAAGTGACTGATTAATGATAAATGCAGCAAAAGAAGGACAACTGATTTTTTTGCACATTCTTGGATGTATTCTTGTAAATGTTTAGATGTGCTATTTGATCTGATCTGCTATCAAAGGTTGAAGAACTAAAGTTGGTTGGTTTCTATGATAAAATGAATAAGTATAAGAGATTATACCTTTTTTTATTTGTATTTGAAAGGAAGTTGAAAGTTTCCACAAAAGCAAAGAGAATCACTAAAAATGTATACGCTGAACTGATTTAAGTTGACTAAAATATAAATATATATATTCAATTTGAATTGATTAATTCATTTAACTCAATATTTTAGATGGATTCAACTTTTGATAAAGTATTTTAACTTTGGATTTCTAGTCAAAAGAAATTGAAAGAGCATTTTGCCTCAACTAGATAACGAAATAATTTCACCGGAACTGAGTTGTGTTCAAAAGTTTTGTGAACTTAAAGATTTAAGTACAACTGACTTGATGTCAAGTTTATTTGACTATAGAACATTTTATTTCTTTGGAGTGTTGGAGTGTTCAGGTAACTTAACATTTTAAGGCAACCCAGACACTAACTTTTTTAAGTCATAAATAGTTGGGTTTTTTTACAGTGCTGTTTTATCTTTCCCAGTCCTTGTGATCAAAATCTGTAGATCACCTTCATCCTGCTGTGAACTTCTCATGCTGCAGAAAATGAAGTGTTCTACATTTCAACTGATTGTGTTTGAAGATGCACTCCAAGGTCTGTCCTTTTGTATTTTTGGTGTCCTCCTGTCAGCCCAAGAAAAGGGAGTGTTTTACTCACTGCATTTGTTAACTGTGCTTCAGGTTGTTGGAATGGACCTTTTTAAGGATGGACTGCAGATTGTATTTAGAAGTGTTTCCGCTGGAGTGGAGAACAGCGAATGTTAAACAAAAAGTCAAACTTGCCTGAATAAATGAATTATTCCTTCTGCTCGGATAAAATTAGTTTTGTTTGTGCAAATATCGCGACAGCTAGTCTAGTTCAGTGATAGCAGCAGGAAACTTTCTTCTGCACCTTTGGACCTCCGTCCACAGGAAAGAAGCTGAAAATAACTGTGCAAAGGGGTTGGTGTCATCCTTTAAGATAGAGGTATATAGCTATCCGCTGTAACTGTCGAGTAAACAGGGATGCTGGGTAGAGCTGTGAGTCACCAATCAGCCAACTTTACCATTTAACACTTTGGTTTAAGGAATTTCTATCTTTTAAAGAAGTGGAAGTGGAAGAAGGACATCCGATAGCGCTACGCAGTTTGGCAGTAGTTTGATCTATAAAATGGAGAAAAAGGTGTGACCACATTTAGCACAGGCATGAATACTTTAACCTGTAAGGAGGACTGAAGGCTGTTGTTAGCAATGCTAATGTTAGCCACACTCAGCAAACCTATTTGACATCGTTTACAGGCGGCCAAATTTAACCCACAATTACAAGTACATAATTTGGTTCTTTTGTCAATACCAGGGTTAAAAACAACTATGCTTTTTCCCTGAATTTGATCAGATATGTTGGTAGCTATGACACACCAATTTTTTTCATAATGTTGTTTACAGTTAACCTCAAAGATAATACTTGTATTTGTAGTAACATTTTTTTTCCAAAAACTGTTCAACAGACCTCCTTTTTGTTTCTGTGTTTACTTGAAAGTTGGACCCTGTTCCCACTGAGCTGTTTATAAGTGCATAATAAAGTATTTATTAATCTTTATAAGTAGTGTTCCCACTTTACATCCAGTACCTGCAGAGGAGCTTTATTAACTCTTAATAAATGCATAATAAAGTATTTATTAACCTTTATAAGTAGTGTTCCCACTTTAGATCCAGTACCTGCAGAGGAGCTTTATTAACTCTTAATAAGTGCATAATAAAGTATTTATTAACCTTTATAAGGCATTCATTTGAACCTAATAAAGTCTTATCATTGTCAATGAACATCTTATGAACGTTGATAAGTGGTCTATAAACAAGTTTCTTTGTGTTAATTAATATCTTACAAGCCAATTATAAATTAATTTATAGTTTAATTAACACTCATGAAGTCTTATTAATGTTCATAAGCATCTTATTAATGTTTATGACGGTATATAAAGTGTCAGTACGTTTCTAATAAGAGCCTATAAATGTCTTATAAGACATAATAGATTTGTTAATTATGCCTATATTAACACTTATGTAGTCTTATTTGTGTTAATAAGGTCTTATAGGTGACTTATAAGTGACTTATTACCTGTTATTAATGCTTATTACAAGCACCTTAATATAAAGTGTTACCTAAGCTGCGACAGCGTCTACCATTATTATGAATTAACATTTCCTATTCAGTGTCCTGACTGAGCAGGTCTGCGCTGCCTCTGTGTGTGTGTGTACACGAGTGTGTGTTGCTCCATCATTTGGTCCGCTCCACCTGAGGATGATGAAATAGCGTGACCTCTGACCCCCTCCATCAGAGCAAGCTGATGGTGAGTTATGCCCGTGGGTATCGTTGAGCTTGAGTGACGGCTGGTGAAATATTAAATAAAGTCTTTTTATTTCACAGCACTGTAAAAGAAGCAAGAAGGCTTTTCGAGTTGTGACTCAGCAAACAGTTCTGCTTCTTCATCACGGAGAAAAATCTCAGAATCGTGGTGCCTTCAGGGGACATAGCATGAATTTATTATTATTGCACTTTCATTGGGTTGCGTTTGTTAGAAGAAACATTTTAGATGAGGTTTGAAACTCAAGCAGATCTCCAGATTTTTAGACCCTTGTTTTGTCTAAAGAGAGACTAACTTTTAAAGGAGTAAAGAGTCAAAGGCAGACGGTACATGCACAGTTAAGTCGAGCTACGGTTACAGCTATAAAAGTATTCAAGTGAAAATTCATGAAAATGTTCAACGTTTGTGAAGCCAAAATTTTTTCATGAAAATTTTCAAGTTTTTGAAGCCAAATTATTTCATGAAATTTTGACATTAATGCATTCTTCAACACGTGTCTGATGCACTAAAAGAGATTTGAAAAAGACACTAAAAGGACAAAGAGAAGAGATCATTATCATGAAGTGGTACAGAGAAGGTGCAAATTGGTGCTTAAAAATTGATCAGAATGCAGGAAAAGTGTCTGGGGAGCAAATAGGGCATATTTTGCTTTCTAATGGCATCAAGTAAACCATGGCCCCTTAAGTCACTATTTTGTTTTTGGTTGGGGGTGCGAACATTTTTCCTCCTCCAAGTGGAGGCATGACAGAAAATGTTTGAGAATCACTGTGTTATAGAGACGTGAATCTGTGCAGTCTCTCATTGTGTTCATACCGCAATACACGCAGAGTATAACTCAGCTTTAAATTAACTGGTTTTAAAAACAGAAATGATCTTTCTTCAAACTTAAAGGTCCAATCAGTGAGATGTGTAGTTTGAAATGATAAAGGTATCTTACTATCTGATCAGACATTAAGGAAACATGCTGTGTTGAAGTGCTGGCTTCTCTGACAACAATGCAGCAGCCAGTATGTCCTCCTTCTAACTTTAGATTCTGCTCCTGAATGCTCTGGATTTGTTTGGACCAGAGAAGGTAGGCGCTTTTAAGGCACCCCCCACATGGCTGTTTTGGACGCCCCTCGGTTTGCCAGATATGAGAGCAGTTATCAGGTCAACAGGTGTTGCAGCGATGGAAGCGGTCAAGAGAAGTGGTTCAGATAGAAGTGATTGTACCCGACCTAAAAAGCCTCTGCATGTTTCTAATAAGCTCCACGAGCAGAAACGTGCTCAAACTAGGATCAATATTGGAGATGCTTTTGAAAAATGGAGAGAGGTTAGAACACAGAAAGGTTTACAGACCCATGCAGAGCTGGATAAACACTGAAGCTTCAGAGTCCACCACATGGTGACCTGAGTGAGCATCCACTCTAGAGGGGGGGGGGGGGGGGGGGGGACAGCTCTCTATAATGTTTAGAATTTAGACTGCAGTACCCATTTTAAACACTAGGTGTCAGAGTGACATATTGTTCCTTTAAGCAGAACTTGATTAATCTTTCTGTAGAGGAACTTTCTTCTTTGCACATCCTGAAAAACAGCAGCGTCTCCTGTCGTTACAGTCGAGACTCGTAATCTTAAGGCCAATCCATCAGGATCATCTTTCCTGCCAATACAACACTTCAAGATAAACCAAAGACATTCTGCGAGTGTTGTCATGGCCTGAGGGCTCTGCTCCTCATGATGGGTAAATCGATCCTCATGAATAATGGGTGAAATGCCCTTTTTAATGCAGAACACACAAAAACAAGCATGTAGACTCCCGTCTTTCAAAGTGCTAAAGAGATTCTGTTCAGGTCAGAGCCTGCATATACCAAACAAGATATGTGTCACACTGTTTGTATTTTCATGCAGCGCAGTTAAATCCATCTCGTCTATATCTGAACGTGTGCTCACCCTCCGGATATTTTCATGTCATTGACTCTTTTAGAAACACGTCAGAATCCAGATGGAGGTCTGACAGTTATGAGAGCTGCCTACAGAAACACCATGAGGCCTAAAACAGAGTCAAGACAGAGACAAAGGTCACAGCCAATTAGGGACCATTATCATGAACCGGAGGCATTAGTCATTTAGTTTGAAGACCTGGGCTACTGGTCTGGAACAATGCTGGTCTTATAAAGAGCCTCTCTTTTGTGAGAGAACCCACACATGCACGAGGAGAACATGCAAACTCCACACAGAGAGGCTCCTGTCAGACGAGGATTCAAGCCAGGTCCTGTCCGGTGCCAGGGGAACGTCCTTGCTGCTAACCCCTGCAGCACCGTGCAGCCCAGTGATTGAGCAATGCTGAAATATTCCTTACAAAATATATATATATATTAAAATATGCAAATTAAGAGCTCCCATTAGCAATGGCAGAGATTGATACACAAACATGAAAACAAGTCGAGCAGGGCGGGTTATTATATTAACTGAAGTGCCAAAGGTGATGAGCATCAAAGTGAAAGCGATCAATAAGAAAATCAATGAGGTCTGTGGTTTCTACATCCTGAGGTCCCTGGTGTTCAGTACGTACTGCACTTCCTCTTTATGGTATTTGTTGTGATGAAGCCAAGACGTCCTGTCAGTGATAACAAGAGACAAAAGATACAACATGTCAGAGAGGCGTTCATGGACACTGTCACAGCGTCTTCACATTGTAAACAGAGAAGGCAGAGGAACAATTTGTAGTCAGAGAAAAAGAAATAAGAGAAAGTCTTTTTGTAAACCATCACTGAGAGATCATCTGTCAATCAAACTGCTTCTGATATGATGGATTTTGATTGCTGATGTTTTCTTTCTTCTCACTGCTAACTTCACAGGAGGTCTGGTTTGGGCTACCCCCAATTCACACATTCTCTGTGCGCGCCGCAGTCTGTCAGTGCCACGCTTTTGCTCCATCAGACGGCGCACGCCACACCGGATCCCCTTCTGGACGCAGTGGAGCGCACCCATGAGCTGCTGTACACACATCACAGGAGAGCTACAAGATAACGTGCAACAGTACAGTGAAAAGCATCGCTTTCTGAGGGATTCACACCAAGGATGACTTTGGATCCAACATGGAAACCCATACAGACACCACCATGCTCCTTCTCTGTTTACACACTTTCTACTTCCTGTTTCCTGCTTCCTGTGGCTTCACAGATTTCAAAATAAAGGAACAATAGCCTTTTATTCAAATGACAATGAAACTTTGTCCTTTAATATATAAAACACATATAAAAGACGCTTTGTCTTTCTGAGGATGATTTGTTGTTCATTCTTCGCCTGTTTTGATGTCATGTTGATAAAAGCGGCGCTGATGGACCGCGGCGCGCACAGAGTATTTGTGAATTGGGGGTTACATGCTACTCTGACTCTGGAGCCTCTTTCTCCTCCTGCACTGCACTCCTGAAAAGTTCCAGAAACGTCCAGGGATGCACTGCATGTGTATAGGCAAACTGCCTAATTTTTCACCCTGATTTTTTCTGGACTTATTCCTGCCAGCCCCCCGTGGTAAACTGTCTGTATGAGGTCGGGGGGGGGGGGGGGGGGGGTGAGCCGATGTGTGAACGCAGCAGGAAGTATTCAGGGAAAATCTGCAGCTGGGCGAAGATGATGACGTTTATTGTAATCTTTGTGCACAAATAAAGCTGCTTCATGCTATTTTCCTGCTGGCTAGCATGTTTGATTTCTCTGGCCTCCTGGAGCAACACAGACTGTGGGAACAATGTGATTCTGGTCTTTGGTCTCTTTTCTTGTCAGCCTGTTTTGGGCTGGGCATGTTGTTTCATGCATGTCACAATAATCAAAACAAATCAAACATCAATCAATCAATCACGCAAGCACCACATATTCAACAGGAAGCGACTGACAATCACTTATTATATTGGAGTGATGATACTGAATGAGATGATGGTGTGGGTTTGAAGAAGCTTCTTAGTGGATCTGATTCTTCGGGTAGGAGGAGGAATAGAGAGAGGGGAGGGGTGCAGAAAGAAAGGGGTGTGCACCTGCTCCTGAAACTTTGCATCACTGGCATCACTCGTTGGTTCTGTGAATACATTCCAACTTCATGTTTTGATGTATAATGCTATATGTGATAATGCTTTGGCTGCCATTTTGGATATGTTGTAAACATATCGCTTCTGCAGCGTCCATATTTGTGTCTGTTTAACTTGTTCCTGTGTATTTTGTATTTTGCTGTTGTATGTCCAGGACATTTGATACCGTATTGAGCTAAAGGTTTGTATAATGTTCTCTAACAGGACGTGGCACCTTTTCATTTAGCACTACGCTGCAGCTGACAAGTGAAGTCTTTAAGGTATTCCAGGTTAGAGTCTCTTGAGGGTCTCTGTCATCGAACCTCATATGGTCCAGCCCCCCAGTCTCCCCCTCAGGGAGTGACAAATAGCCTCTGAGTCTTGGCATTGATTCCTTTCAGAGGAAATAGCGGTTGAATTAAACCGTATGGTCACTAACAATGATGGGGACTTTCACTCTTCACTCCACTCCTGGGAATTGATCAATCCTCTTAAACGTGGCTCAGTGTGCTTTAATATGAAGCTCGAGCCATCCAGAGTACAGTAACACACACACACACACACACACACACACAAACACACACACACACAGGCAGAGCAGGCAGCCAGGCTGTATGAAACAAGATACGCCTGTTTACTTGTTGACCTTTCAGTGAACTGCAGTCGCCGTGCCACCCATGGCGCTGTGTCCCCGTGCGTAGGCTGAATAACGAGACGTAATTACCCAACTCTTGTATGTAAATTCTCTGAAACACAAAGAGAATCGCCACAGACTGGATCTGATGAAGCCCTGTCATTTACATAAACAGGGACGAAAGACAGGAGAGAATAAAAATGAAATGTAAAGAGCTTTTGTGTTTATTATCAGATGTGTGTGTTTGTCTGGTGTGTAAATGTGTGTGTGTGTGTGTGTGTGTAAGTGTATGTGTGGGTAGGAGGCTGTAATTACATCAGCCTACACTACAGATAGAGTCAGAGATGGATGGATGAAAGAGGGGATCAAAGGAAGTCGGCGACTGTGATCCGGAACGAGAAAATGAGAAAGCAGTTCAACTGAGGACGAGTCCAGATGACGAGTCCATTTTTGAAAACGTTGCTTTTTCTTTGTGTTTGACCTTTTGTACACAAACTGTGTTTTAGAGCTCACCTTCAGTAAAACTCCCTCCAGGGTGAAGATTTTAAGAAACTCTGTTTAAGGTGTTTATCATAGACTGTAAATATTACTGGATGAAGCCTGAGTGTCGTCCCCCGCCTGTTCCTGCAGGGGGCGCTGGAGTCCCATCGATGGCGGTCTCCATGCTGGAAATGCTGTCTCAGTCTAACTTTCAGTCAACCTAACGACAGGCTGAGAGCTGGAGCTGAGGCGGGTTTTAAACCTCCTGACAAACCGTTACACCGCGCCCACCTGTCAATCAGGTCAGCTACACGCCTTATTGTGAATAACACGTATCGTTCATTAAATCAAAATGGAGCCTTTAAAAAATAAATTCAGCCCTGGTACAGTGGGTGCCCGTGATGACAGTAACTAATCAGACCTATTTAGTTTCTTGAAAATGTTATTTTATTTTATTTATTTTTTTGATGGGTGTGTATGTGACTTTTGGTGATCCTGCAGCCACCCTCTAGTGGAAACTATACGAACTGCAGGAATTTGCACTTCAGCATTGGCTTCTTTAAGACCGGATTTTGCCGCTTAGTGTTTCTGTGTAGATGGGGAGAATAGGGTGTTGGGCTTGTTATGTCACGCTGTACGCCGGTTTCTCCTCCGTTTGACGTCATCGTGTGACTCTGTCACTTTTGTTTACTTGAGATTAGTGCTATGGCAGACGTAACCAAACTAGTGCTAGTGCTAACGTTGCTCTCTCCCACTATGTTGAGGAGCAGAGACGCCTGAATGGACTACGGAGGTCACTGCTGCTTCTTACAGAACTCCGACGACACAGTCCCCTCCGTAAACGTTAACGGTTTTGGTTTTAGACCCAGTGGAGTTCAGGTTGGTGCGGGACAACTTTGAAAATTGATTGGTCAATGCAGAGGAATGGTGGGAAAATTGTGCACGTCAAGGACGTCGTTGTTGTCCTGCCACGCTGGACGATGCATTTTCATGTGGACGAAGATGTTTTGAGAACTGATCATGTGGATGGGATTCTGTTTTTAAGTGGAGGAGGAAATCCTCCGTTTCAAAAATACCTGCCTACATGTGGACTAGAAATTCCTGCCAATTTCCATATACACCGCACAATACGCTATCGTTTGCTGCTGCTTAATGCTCCAGTTTCCACATCATGCCCCGCGTTCTGTCTATATGTCCGGAGTCCGATGCAAGCATGCGTCAAGCTGAGCAGGATAGATCAATCAGGACAGGAAGTTGGACGGGGAAACGCGCAGTGTCTGGTCAATTTCAAAATAAAACAAAAAAATTCTGAAAAAAATCATCCTGAGAAAGACAAAGCAACATGTTTTTTTTGCATGTTTTTCTCTTCATTCCTGTGCAATCTGTGATCTGTGATCTTGTCACATCTTGCACTAATGTTCCAGAAACAAACCCAGTTGGGGCAGGGTGCGCAAAGCCATGGCACTGTCGGAACACAGCATGCATGGACTATATGGAAATTGGGGGAAAGAGATTGACCATTTGGATGAGCTGCTCCTGGAAGAAGCCTCATCTGTGGAGACTAGACTCCACTTCTGTCCCAGCTCATTATCTGTCATTTGGATAGAATTGATCTCTGACTGCATGAAAAGCTCAGCTCGGCACAACAGAGAGGGAAGGTGCAGACTGTTCCTCTCCATAATCATTTGCAAAACAAAAGCACACTGCCTGGAGCAAAGAGCAGCATGGCTTTATGGAAGGTTTCTTTTCATTGAATATCAGCAGGCCAATATGCTTTTGTAAATTGGACCTCGAGCCTGAGCAGTTAACCGAAGCAATTGTTGAGCATTCCATCCATGGCGCTATTAGTGGCTGCAATCCATTCAGAGTAAATTCCCCTCAGTGCAGCCATGAATGGTACGTTTAAAGTCAGAATCAGAAGAGGAAGCAGCAGTGCAGCTATCTAAAGATTACTTATGTCAACATGTCACTGAATGGTGAGTATTAAAATGCTTAATTACATAAATCACACTTTACAGTGCATTCACATACAACATTAGTTAAGATGAGGCTTTCTGTTAGTTATGAATGCAAGTACTAAATGTTGGCTCTGCAGAGTTAGCCACAAGCTATAAGTTAGCCATTTGTCCACAACTAAACTCCCAAAGCCAATAATAGACAGCTGTAAGTTGACACATTACTCTGCAGTCGTTGATCATCACTCCTGAACAACGCTAAAAGCTAGGGCAACCAAACACCTGCCATGTTACTACTTCAAATTATTACAACCCAAGCTTACCAACTACAAGAAAAGTTTACAGAATCGATACTTTAAATTTGGATTTAAACTCATTTTTTTTTAACCTTTGACTTGTTGTTTGCAGAGGGAGTGCAGGAGTCATCCAATTATTTACTTCTGCGCAAATTAAATGAATCACAGGCCTGCTGTACTTTTATTGACTGCTCACCACTTATGTTAATTTCAACAAATACAACACAAAATGCCTCAGAACAACATTATGTTAGAATTCGGTTTGGTGCGATGTGGCGCCCTCAGAAGGTTTCCGAGTGCAACTGCACTGTCGTAAATCACACAGTGCTGTGACGGCTCCTCATCACAGTCAACAAGCAGAGGGGCGGTGCTGTGGGGAACCAAAAGAAGACCCCCGTCGACTCACGGTGTTCAGTTATATTACTAAAAACCTTTTGCGCGAATACAACTCTGCTAGCATCTACAGCTCGTTGTAGAGACATAACTCGGGTTAGTCGACTTTCTGAAGCTGGTAAAGCTGTTAAACACAGACAACGCTAACGATACAGGCTAATGTTACGTCTCAATCTGTTCTGAATAAAATCTGCACTATCATTATTGCTTGCCCACTCTCTCTCTTTCTCTCCTCATAGCCTCATCCACTTCTTTCCTTACTTCCTCTTCCGTCTCTAAGCCTCAGCCATTTTTTCAAACTGTACAGAGACGGGCTAACTAGCTAGTAGCCAACCTTAAACCTGTATACGCACTTCTTGATGACCGCAACCTGCTGCCAAACTTACATAGTGATCTAAGCAGGCGACGATCTGTGGACGAGGTAGGGACGCTTTTCCCCCTGTTGAAAGTTGTTGTGCTTCTAGATCAACTTTGAAACAACAGTTTCAAGGTTGGAAATGTTACATATTGTTGCTTCAAAAAAAACTGCCTGGTTTTAAAAACACAGTCAGACAAAGGTTACATGAAGTTCACAGAGAAGAAAAAGATTCCTGCAAATGATTAAACGTTCTGTGAAGGTTTGAGTCTCTTGTGTTCCTTATATTCTGTCAATCTGTGTATGAGTGTGTGTGTGTGTGTGTCTCAGAGCAGTCCTCTGTGCCCTCGCCCCTTAGTGACCCTGGCAACCTGTCGTCATGGCAACCCTGACTCATTTCCTGATTAGTGTGATTGGATGATGCGCGAGCCCGTCTGATGTTCCCCTAAAGGATCCTCGTAATGAACTCTGTCCGGCTCTCAGTGCTTCGGGGCGAGGAGAACTCAGGGGACTGCGGAGAAAAGGAAAATGGACCCTGTTTAATAATTAAGAGGGGCCAAATATTACGATTTAAATCATTTATTGATACATGAGTGATGGAGTGAAATGCTTCATGAGGAGAAAGAGGAAATCAAAAGCGATTCTCGCAAACCTCCCCGTTATAAAATACTCTTTTCCTTTACTCAGATGGTCGTACAGGTTGGATGTTTTATTTCTGTTGGACTTTTCCAGCCTGTCGCACCTCCGACGGTGCATCTTGGTCAGCTGCAGGGTCGTCAGCTGGAAGCCGCCGTTCACTGATGTTTCGCCCACTAAGCGAGTACATCTCCCGGTGGCGGCAGTGGCATCTTGGGGACGTCTCGCTGCCACTTCCTGCAGCTGCCAGTAGCTGGCTTTCTTCTGCTTCTTCTCCTAACTCCATCAATGCTTTGTGTAGGTTTGATTCCAAGCTAAAGTTTATTTGAATAGTTCTTACCAACACCAGCATTACAAAGTGCGTTACAAAACAAAATACAAGGAGGGGAAAAGATGTGCAGAATAAAAACGTAAGAAGAAGAAGATATACTTTAAATCCCTGAAGGAAAATACATGAATTTCACTCTTGGAACGTGCTTCACAATACGACCACATGCACAAGCAGGACCCTGTGAGCATGAATTAATGGAGAGATGTCAGAGTGAGGGGGCTGCACATCTGAGGGTTCAATGCCTTGCATTGTGGTTGAAGTGATGGAAGATGCCAAAATTAAAGTTTGACATCTGACACCGACACGTCTGCTCACAGGGCTGAAATACTGACTACAGGTGTTTTTGAAACGCTGTTGGATGAATTGAAAAAGGCAGACTCATGTCACTGGATGTTAAATCCACAGAAAGACTGTAGCCATCAGTCATCTTGCTGAAACTAAACTGCTTTTATACTAACTAACAATGAGAATATTCATTCTTACGCCTCTGTCTAGTGACTGTGCTCGACTTAAAGATGGTGTTTGATTGGAATATAATATCATCGTTCCTTGATAACGCTGTGCTGATATTTCATCATCATGTTTGAGCAGGAGAAGAAAAAAAAGGTGCTGAAATCCTCCTCAGGCCTGCAGCGAAGTCAGAGACAAATTTCTTAAAAGCAGAGTCGCACACTCCGGTGAGAAAAGGTTGAAAAGGAAAAGACGACTTTGTGTTTTTGAAGATGTAACATTCAAATAAATCCCTTTGAATGAACTGAATTCAATTAAAATGAAAGGTGGGATACAGAAGAGTGGAGAAGGAAAACATTTAGGAGGGAGATTGATCTGTTTGTGTGTGTGTGTGTGTGTGTGTGTGTGTGTTTATATAAATACAGAACAACAGACCCTGGCTGCAGATCATCACAACAAATTTAATAAACAAAAACAAAGGCTCACTTTTTCCAAGTCCATGGAAATCAATATCTCAAAGACAACTCCAGAGACTGACTGAAAGTCCAAAACAACGGGGTGGAGGGGGGGGGGGGGGGGGGGGGGGGGGTGAAGGGGGTGCACAGAGGGAAGTAGGTAGAAAGGTTTAACCAACAAAAAAACAAACGGACACAAAAGGAGCACAGAAGCTGTGTCTAAAGTCTGGGTAGCACCCTTAAAGGAAGAATGTACTTTTTGATCCAGTAGATGTCGCCCTTGAGCACCAGCATGAAACCAAAACAAACTTTTGTTTGGCCACGCCTCCTCCATACTGAAGCCTCCGCTCTCCTCCAGAGACACACCTCCAACCCCTCTCTCCACCTGCATTCACCTGAAAGAGTTATCAATTACAATGCACCATATTTAAACACCATTAAGTGTCCTCTGCTCGAGCTGCAATCTCCTGTGTCCTGCATTGTTGAGTTAGCATGCTAATGTTAGCGCTCTTTAGTTAGCTCGTAGCTTCACATTTCATGTAAACTGACACAGAATGAGCGTGATCTAAAAACTCTTACTAACATCCAAATAATCAGTGAGTATGTTCTTCTCTCTAGTTCTTGACTAAAACAGCTTTTATACTGAAGGCCGTCCCGTCCATGTAAACAGGATGTTAAACTGGCCGGGGCCAAACTCGGGCATGTGCACGCTAATCTGCAAGGAGGACTGAATGCTGGTGTTGTTAGCAATGCTAACATTAGCCACCGCTCAGCAAGTCTATTTGACATCCTTTACAGACAACTAAATTCTGGTGCACTTGGAAGTGAACAAAGACCCCCGTTTTTAAAGCACTTAGGTGTGAATGCACCCTGAAGGACCAGCAGCCATCATAGCCTGTGCAGACCACTCGTCCTCACAGCTGATTGGCTGAAAGCTCTCTTCCTCCTAACCATGGTGTCCTACATGTTTTGAACCCCTCTGTTTTTATTGTATGTAAATAATGCTTACATGGTTATCAAGGAATACTGTACATTTTTATGTTACATAAGATGCTAGCATGGATCTTTGTAAATACGAGGTCTTGGTTGTGCTTTTGTTTCTTTTTTTTATCAGGTATCTTTTGTCTCAGTGGAGCAGTCGTCTAACAAGTGTTGTAAGAATAAAGTTTATTATTATAATAGTGCTACTAATTTTCATTTTGTGGATAAAGACTCTACAGCGAGCATTTTGCAAACAACTTGTGGTGAAGAATGCTAAATGAATGACCTTGTATAGCTTGAAAACAATGCTCTCCAATTGTGTTACTCGGCTGCTTTGGAGTCCGCCGGCTCATTTGAGTCGGTGCACAAAGAGTCTCAGGATATGTTTGTCCACGGTGCATCCTTCGTTAGCCAGGTTAAGGAGGAAGCAGCCTTCAGCAATGGGACAGCGTTCGACATGAAGTGGTAATTCAAAAGGTTTTTAAGAGGTGTCCAGAGGGTTTGGACCACAGTACAAAGTGTTCTGTTTCATTTGGTCCTCAGTGGGTTTGTTGTTTCCTCTCTCTGCTGCAGCCTTCAGAGAATCTGCTGTAAGCAGCCATGTGCACTAACCCCTAACCATCACTGACATTCAGACATCTTTATGAAATATCCAATTACTGCCTACTTACATACTGCCTTCAAGTCTTCAATTAAAGTACCTAACTGAAAACAGAACTGTCTTATTGGAGCTAATGGCTCTTAAAGCTACAGCAGGCAAGTTTCTTATATGAGAAAGTAGAGCCAAGTTGTCTGCCTCTATCAGGACGCAGGGTTGACATTCAGTTTCTTATTCCAGATTAAATTGATGTGTTTGAACACTGGAGGGAAGTGTTTTTTTTTTCTCAGGGAAAGTGATGAATAAAAACTCAAACCAGTTTAAACTAAATCTCCTCAGCTGAAGCTGCGTTTCATCAAACTGAACTTCCCAACATCAGAACCTCAAACAAACGACTGTGAAGCTCAACCTTACAACTATTTACTGTTCATGATAAGTGGGCGAATGGTAGATATTTACATTCAGGTTTAAGCTGGATAGATAAGGCGATGAGTATAAGGAGGTTGTCCTTTTTAGAAACTTACCAGCAACAACTCAGCCTCTGGACGTGATGGTTTGCTTGCCTGAAAACACACTAAAAAAAACACATTTTGTTTTCACAGACTTTATGAAACATCTGCCTGTAAGTACAAGTGGACATCTTAGTTTAGTGTGTTAAATAGTGTGTTAAATAGATTAAATAGATTGTTTCCTAAATTAGGATAACCGCGATGCTAATTCTGTTAGCCAGTTATTGGCATTTGCCAGTATGTGTTAGCATCAAGCCAACAAACTAAGAAATACATCCTGGTCCATCTGAGAAATCCATCTTCAACTTCAACTTTATTGGTCCCCGAAGTGCTCCCCCTGGCCAACAATGCACCAGCCGCCATGGCGTAGACTACTTAGAAATGGCAAAGAGAAATATCTCTAAATTGATGTAGAGACACACACACTCACACTCACACACACACACACACACACACACACACACACTCACACTCACACAAGTGTGAGGCCCAAAGTCTACTTCAAGGGGTTCACAGGTCAGGTCTGAGCCTCGGGGTCTATATGTAATATGACTGATTGCAGTTTCAGTTGCTCAGAACATGTGATATCACGGTAATATTGCTTCAAGCTGGCTAACAATTGCATGGGTTATCCATAAATGACCAGCTCTGTTTGCAGACGTAGGGAAAGCTGAGTGAGCTTCCAGCTGGGCGTGTCCTTGAAAGAGCTGCTGCAGTGGGCGTGTCCTACAACTTCAATACGCCAGCAGGACCTGACGTCAGGTTCTGGCCAAGTCTCGCCAATTTTCCGAGGTTTAGTACGGATATCCAACATGGAAACATTATATGGATTTATTTAAATATGGATCAGCAGAATAGGTCTTGTTTAACTTTTCTTTGTCTCGATCAGAAGGAGTTTCATTCTTGTGTTTTTTGATTGGATACAGTTTGTGCCAAAAAAAAGCCCTTTATTGGTTCTATCTGCCAATTTGCATATGGAAGAGTGAGGCACTAACGGACCACGGCGTGCACAGGAAGTATGTGTAAACTGTCAGTAAGCCCGAGCACATTTATTTGGTGATAGTGGACATGACATGAATGTGGGGCTGTTCTTGTATCATCTGTAAAAATCATGAACTTTATTCAATCTTAGCCTCGTGTTGCTGCCTCGATTCCTTCAACCGAGATTTAGCACCTTTAAGATGATTGCAGTTTGTCGAGGTTAGAAAACTAAACAGTTCATTAGGTTCAGACAAATCTTGGTTTCAGAAGATGGAACTTAAATCCTTGAGAGTCTGGAGTTGTGAGCCGATCTGCTACAGAGACACACAGACTTTTTGTGTCACCAGCCTTCATTATTTTTCAAGATTATTTTTTGGGGCTTTCCGTGCCTCTATTGAGAGGACAGGATGGTGGATAGAGTCAGAAACGAAGGGAGGGAGGAGGGGTGACTTGCAAAGTCGGGGGCTATAGCCTCTGGACATGGGACAAGCAATTTAAGGTGAGCAATATACTGCTGTACCTATTGAGATTGATGAGTTTGAAATTCCTGCTCACTGACACAAAATAAATTGGAAAACACATCCAGCCAGTCCATCACAGGGCTGACATATAGAGACAAAAACAACCAGCTGCACTCACATTTACAACCTACAGACACTTTAGAGCCCGCCCACAGAAATGACTGAACCCCTGAAAGGCCGAGGGAATGGGCCCTCCACAGATGCATGCATGTTGGATCAGTAGCATTAGAGCTAGCCTCCTGGCTAACATTCGTATCCTCTGTCTGGCTCTGATCAGATTTTGGGAACTTTGGTAAAAACGATTGCTTACAAGTTATTGCTGGGGTTAAACGCTTCCTTTATTTCTTGCAACCTGACTGTGTGCAGACATTATTTACAGTTCTCAACTTTATTGTCACTAAAAAAAAGGGTTCAAAACAATTGAAGAAGAGGGGATTTACATTTTGAAACAGGCAAACAATGAATCATTTTATTGATCCTCAAGCGGCAACCTCCTGTTTAGAAAAATGAAGCCAATGCGGAAGTGCAAAATCCTGCAGTTCCTTGAAGAAGCACAGGAAGTCACATACACACCCATTCAAAAAAGCCTGTTTCCAGTCTCATTAGCTCATGTATTGATCTGCACACGCTGTACGGTGGGTGAGTTTTTTGATGACTCATCTTTTTTTCTATTTTATGAAGGATAAGAGTTATTCACAATAAGGCAGGAACCGTTTTTCTGTGAGGTGACTGCACCACCGCAGAGCCCTGGAAAAGATATATCTGGGTATAGATTAACTTTATACTTTATTATTCTGTCTCTGTCCTCAACTGCCATCAGACCACGTTGTTTTTTCAACAGGTGTAGACCGCCATAACATCTCAGGCAACATGTCCTCCCATAACGTATCACATACACAAGCTTTAATAACGTCTGTGCATTATGCTGCTGATGTTTTAAAATACAAGCTCTGGCCATGGTTGTGTCTGTGTTTCTCTAGCTCTGAGAGGAGACGTCTAAGGGAACAAAAATCTGCATCTTAAAAATAACAGCAGCAAAAAAAAAAGTGCTGCATTGTCTTTGTCAGCTGGTCTTTTGGAAACGCCTCATTATTTCAGTTGGAGTTGTGACAAAGGTACAAATGAAGCTGAGCTAAGTATTTCTCTCAAACACTTTTATGTCAGTTTGACATCAGAGTGGCCTCTACGGCTGCTCACTTCATTGAAACTGAAAAAAAGCGACGCAACTACAATTCAGCGTCTTGTATTTTGTCAGAACGAGTTACCTTACACCGAGACGCGGGGAGAAAAATCAGACAGAATTATTCATACGGAGGATTCTTCACAGCCGCAAAGACTGTCTCCCACAAAACTTTGAGAGGCTTGTGTTCACAGTGAAGTCAGAGACATTGTGTGTCTTACAGTTCTATATCTGTCACCGTCAGACAAGTGCAACTTGTAGCCAGCAGGGAAAACATCACATGAACTCAAAAGCAAGACAAACACGATCACACCCACATGCACAGAAAGAGCCACAAACACAAACTGTGTACAATGCACAGTGTCCCACATCCTCAGGGGAGGGGGGGATGTGCTCCATTGTGATTCCCCTGATGAGCCTTGTTTGGTAAAAAAACCCTGACCCACAACCTCCGGTCCCCCCCTGTGGTTGAACTTCACGACGTCCCCAGGCTCATTTCTGACATTCTTAACTCGCCTTTTCATTTGTACTAATGTGGTTTCTGATGTTGTTGTTTCTAAACCACTAACCTTGTGCTCTGGTTATGTTTGTTTTCTTGAATAAATGTATGAAGATGACGCTCTGAAACAACAACACTGTTAAGGTTGAGGTTTAAATTAAACCCCTAACCAGAGGATGACACAAGCAGGTATGTAAAAAGTGTTTATTAGGCAAAAAGAGGAAAAAGAGCAGGCAGCAGAATTATCACCAGAGATGACAAGAGGATGAAAAAATGGATGAACTGAGACGGGTGAAGCAGGGAAGTACATCTGAGCACAAGAAAAAACACAGGTCAGGACAAAGATTAATAAAAACTTTATTGTCCACCCCATAGTGACAAAAAAATTACCTTTGATTTGAAGTAACAAATAAAAAGCTAAGAACACGTTAAAAAGGAGTGTTTATCTAGCCTTGTTTAAAATGTGTATTGCAGTTGGGATTAAAAGAGTTTATGTGAGTTTTCTTTTAACTAACGGCATTTTGAAACATCTGCCTGAGGAGAGCAGCTGAACCGAGGGGTGAAGGGGAGGTACAGTAAAGGGTCCCATAATTAATTAATTCAGCCGCTATTTACCCTAACCCATGCACGGAACATATGTGGTGGTTGGCCATCGGCCGTAGTCTTTGCGAAGTATTCAAGTGCAACTTTTTGGCCACAGTAAGACGTCGACTTATTTATTTGATTTCTTTTTTGCGTGCCTATTCCTTTTACGTGTTTTAAGTTGATTCTGTATTTCACATGTAGTTTTTCTTTTATCTCAAGTGAGCTGTTACATATTTTATTTATTCTTCTGTACAGCACTTTGGTCAACTGTGGTTGTTTCAAAGTGCCTAACAAATAAAGTTGGATTGGATTGAATTGGAAGGCAAAACGTGTCATAAAGCGATGCAACAGTCGGTCTTCGGCAAACAATCTCAAGCTACCTAAAATACGCTGCAAAAAAGCAGCCAAACAGCTTTAGAAAAGTCACTAAAAGAAGCACAAAAGTGAGTACACAGAGCACTGACAGACTAGATTAAATTAACCAGCAGAATAGTGAAGATCAGGCTTTTATTGTAAGGTTGATGAGCTGAGTGGAATCAGGTGTGCCTTATCTGCTGCTGAGGTGAGAAGCAAGCCACGCCCCCTACCACACAGGTACCTACAGGAGAAAGAGAACAGAGAGGGGGGAGGGAGAGAGAGAACAAACCAAAAAAACAGAATCATCACAAATACATTTTTCACTGAAGAATCCTTTCTATGCAAATTGCCGAACCTGCCTGAAGTGAAAACACACACACAGTTTTTAAGGGATTACAGCTGCTGCTCATTCTGAGAGTGAGAAAACAGAGTCAGGGAGTTTCAGAGAAGATTACAACAACAAAGGTCATGAACCAGACACGAGTGTAAATGAGCCTCTTATAGTCGACTGTGCCCCCTGGGGGAACCCGAGACAGACAATTTCCCCATGAATTGTCTCCGGTTGCTTCAGCGTGTATGTGCACTGGTTGCACCATTCAAAAACACGGCCCTCACTCCCTAATACTTCCTGCCAAGGTCTAGCCGAGTTACATTTAAACTGCATCTATTCTCATTAAGTGAAATGCAGCCGAGTCGCGGTGAGCATCATCCCGGAAGAGGTTTTAATCCACACCTACGCAGCTGCATGACAGGAATAGATGAGGAGGAGACAGACGGCCGACCGGCAGCGATAAGTAGCCCAATAAATCTTCAGAGCTGCCTCCTGTCTGACAATGTGCGTGTGTGTGCATCACCACGGGGGGGGGGGGGAGTTATTGGTCACAGCAGAGGTGGTTGATAACTTGTTATCTGTCTGCATTCTTGAGCCGCATGAAGTAAGACGACAACACAATACAAAAGCAAACAAATTCAATGACACAGAGATGGGGGGGGCAGAGTCTGCAGAAACATCTTCATACAGCAGAGCGTCTCATTCATTTTAAAAACAGCAAGCTGTTTTAAACGTCTGCCTGCAGGAACATCCCCAAGTTCTTCCCTGTTGTCTCTCTGCTACAGGTGATCTGGACTCAGTTTTTTATTTTATTTTGAGTGGCAACACAATGAAATCTTGTGTTTTTTTTAGAAGTGGCATGAGTCTCATTCTATCAAAACAAAAACTAATATTAAAGAAAAATAAAAAGTTTTATAGCTATGACTGAGCAGTCTTTACTCTTCAGAATCTGTCCTGTTCTGATTTACAGACCCAAAAAACAAAACAACGATTGGCTGTTTACGTGTCAGAGGCCGGATTTGTGTTCTAAACATCTGGTTGGATAATCGGAAGAGGGAAGAAAGATGAAGGGGATGAAGGTAAGGGTGGAGGGATTGAGGTAGAGGGGTTGAGGGACGAAGGGATGGAGGTAAGGGTTAAGGTGAACGGAAGAGGGACGATATTCTGCTGGTATCTTCACACTGCATGTAAATTTACCTGAAATGAGCGTGATCTAGAAACACAGTTAAGCAGTGAGTACAGTATGTTATTCTTCTTTTCTCTAGTCCCTCAATTAAACAACTTTTATACACGAGGGGAGGAGTCAGCCGGCTGTCCAGGCGATGTAAACAAACTGAAGATAGGACTCTGAAAACATCACAGACAGTGGGACTCGGGTGTTACACCCATTGTAGACAGTCATGACTCACAGAGTTATTTTCAGAGGATAGACTTGAATTCTACATTTAAGTGTGAAAAATTGCATATAAAGCCTTTAAGTTGTCGTTCTTCTAAGTATTAATCTTTCTAATAAAGCAGCATACTGTAGATCTTCTGTTCTTCACCTGGCTGCAGGCTGAACTGTTGGTTGGACTCGGTGGATTTGGATGCATGTTCAAACTCACATGGTGTTTAAAACTGAAAACGGTGTCAGACACTCTGCAAGCAAAAAACCTGAACTCCGTATAACACCCACACTTAGCTGGTTTTCAAACCCTGTCAGCCTGTCGTGCCTGCAGACTGCAGATAGACAAGCACACACCTCCTCAGCCCACTCAGGCGGGCGGGCGGAGTGGGCAGGAGAGCGCCGAGACAGAAGCCACCGGGCTGAGATGAGACAGAGGCTGGAATGTATGTAGAGGCGAGACTCGGGGGGCCACACTGCTGTCGCTCTGCACAAGAAGTCTTTTCTTCTGAGGCAGACATGAGAGCACGCCAAGGTGGTTATTAGGCCGATAATGGAAGGAGGGGGTGACTGATAACCAGCCAGAGAACGAGTGAAGTGCAGGCTTCAGAATCAATGAAGGACGTCTCTGAAGCAGCCAATGTGTTCATCCCTTCATTAAGAGTCAGCAAATGGAAATGCATTTAAACTCGTCTTTCCCTTCTCAATATCCAAAATACAATAAAAAGGAACGACTGACATTTTGTAGTAATTTGCAGTTTCATTTTCATTTTAAGCAGATTGAAGATGAACCAGCAGCTACATGCTCGCTCTCCTTTTCTCGCTGACTCACACAGCCTCTCATGTGTGTCAGTGTGAAGGCAGATCTGCACTTTGAGGATGCTATCACAGGAATCCTTCAGGCCCCCACGGCGGGATCTGACAGAGCTGGAGCTGAGACGTAGACGGGGCAGACTCGCCTCGACAGCGCGATGAATGAGCAGGAGTGATAGAGCGAGATGAAGCGAGGCCCAGAAGTGATCCTGCCATGAAAAAAAAGATGAGAGCGCGGGGGGAGAAGGGGCGCCGTGATGTAGCGGCCCACGCTTTCAAGAGTTTTTTATCTTTGTCAGCATGATGATGAGCACCGTCTGATTGTTGCATGAAGAGAGACACACAAAAAACCTTCATGTAGGCCTCCAGATATCTCAGATAATACCTCCCAATTCTTTTTGTTTAATCGTCATGAAACAATGAGTGGTTAAAACATGACGGGAGGCCGTATTGCTAATGCTAATGTTCTTAAAATAGATCCATATTTTCTGAAACTCTTATTATAAACAGGATGTTGCTCCTCAAATCTATTTCTGCTGAAAGAGAAGAACGTCTTCCTTTTTGTTTGCCTTCAAGCTGAGTTTTCCAACCATAACGAATGTGAAATAACAAGCAGAGCAGCACATGAAACTTTTTAGTTTTTTACCTTTTGTGGAAGACGGATGTTTAGCTCTAAACTTTTCTTTTCTATAGTTTGTCTCTGTTAACAGCCCAAAAAGGAAAAGTAACTCTCTCTGGAGTTAAAGGCAGAATGTCGGACATTTTAAATAAATCATAAAGTCTGTCCTGTGTAAATGTGTCTCTGAGTCATGACTGTCTACAATGAGGGAGAAGCTCGAGTCCCGCTGGCTGTGTTGTTGTCAGAGCCGTGTTTACATGGACGGGACGGCTGGCTCCTCCCCTTGTGTATAAAAGCTGTTTTAGTCAAGAACTAGAGAGAAGAAGAAGAACATACTCACTGATTATTTGGATGTTAGTAAGAGTTTTTAGATCACGCTCATTCTGTGTCAGTTTACATGAAATGTGAAGCTACGAGCTAACTGAAGAGCGCTAATATTAGCATGCTAACACCACAATGTGAAGCTACGAGCTAACTAAAGAGCGCTAACATTAGCATGCTAACACAACAATGTGAAGCTACGAGCTAACTAAAGTGCGCTGACATTAGCATGCTAACACAACAATGCAGGACACAGGTGATTGCAGCTTGAGAAACGGATCATTTTGCCTGCTGCTTTTGCTAAACTCCTCCGTCTGAACGTGAGTGAAGGGGGGTTGGAGGTGTGTCTCTGGAGGAGAGCGGAGGCTTCAGTATCGAGGAGGCGTGGCCTAATAGCAGTTTGTTTTGGTTTTTATGCTGGTGCTCCAGGTCGAAATCTACTGGATCAAAACGTCGCACATTCATCATTTAATAGACGACAGATACAATCATAATCGTGTGTAGCTCAGTTTTGAGTGTTAACAGAACCACTGACTCTTATACGTACAGTTTGTTTGCTCTACTCAAATCCCGGACAGATTTGTTGCATTGTTGCATAATTACCTTAAGTTTTACAACAAAGCAACTTTTCACTCTGAAAAATCTTCCTCAGGTGTAGATCGTGTCGACGGGTTAAATTAAATTACCCATTAGGAGCTTTTTCATTTTTTGTGCCGCCAGGTAGCTTTCAATCAAACCAATAAGAAAAGATGACGTCGAGGCTGGAATCATGGGAGTGATGAAAACTATAACTCTGCATTGACTGTAATCGAGATGAACGAGCTAAACCGACCTGAGGAAGAGAATATGTCTACAGACGAGCTGATGTATCCGAGTATTATTGACATGATGTTTTTATCACAGCAGCTCATACAACAACAGAACGACAGCTTTCAGTAACAGCTCACGTTTCCTTATGCAGCGGTCTTTGACGTGACATCTGATGTTTCCACGGCAACGATAAACATGTTGTGTCTGTCATGGCAGCCTCCACAACAAGACACGTCCCGTTACAACTTAACAACAATCAAATGAAGGAATTTTCTGGCTTGGATAACTGATTGAAATATTTCTACATAAATATTTGACAAAGTTGAAAGATTAAAAATATTGTACATTAAGAGGTTTTTTTTTAATCAGCTGTGATTATTTATCTTGTGGAAATCCTCTTGATTAAGAATCATTATGTCACGAGTTTTAGTTAACTCTGAACATAAAGTTTTGACCTTCCTTAATTGCAAAGTGACATTTTCCATCCTTAAAGTAACTAGAGCGCTGGGACTTGGGAAAGCACCTGGTACATAAAAGTTTCTAATTTCCTCACCCACCCACCCACCCACACACACACACCCACACACACACACACCCACACACACACACACACACCACACACACACACACACACACACACACACACACACACACACACACACACACACGCACAAACACACGCTTGCACTTGCACTTGTACGGCCCTCATTCCTTTCTCCATTTGGCATCTGTTTGTTTTCTGCCAGCTTGCCCCCCCCCCCCATCATTCCAGCTCTCCAGCTGCCTGGAAAACATGACGGCATCTCCAGAGCGTCTCCAGGACCGGGGGGATCCCCGCCTCCTGTGTGGCCCCGCAAACGCTGCTGCTCGCTGGACTCCGACAGCTCCAGATGTCCCTGCCAGGATGAAGGCAGAGCATCTCCAGATGAAGGTGTCATGAGTGTCAGTAGGTCTGTGTGTGTGTGTGTGTGTGTGTGTGTGTGTGTGTGTGTGTGTGTGTGTGTGTGTCACTCTGACAGCTGTTCGTCTACGAGAAGAACACATGGGGAGTGTGTTTGATGTTGTCACCAGATGCTCAGCGTTTCAGGGTGTACAGGTGAATTTGTTTTTGCGATATCAGCTGAATGATCGGCAGTAAGCACACTTATCACAGACACACCCTCTTAACAGATGTAGACCCCCCCCCCGCCCCCCCCCCCCCCCCCCTCCAGTGAAGCACTGCAAAGCTTTTATTACATGGACTGTATATAACATGGACACAGCCTCATTGACGTCACCCACTGGTTTCTGAAAAAGTGTTTTGATTGCTTATTTAGCTTCAGTGTAAGCTGGAAGTGACTCTTCCTGGGCTGCGCAGGGCTGTTGAAGCCCAGCGATGATGGTCGCCATATTGGAATTACTATTTAAGTCAAACCTTTCAATCAGTCTCGAAGCAGACGAAGAGGTGGAGCTGATCGCGCAGCATCAGACGCTCGCTGTCCAAACTGCACTTTCAGTCTCCCCTTGCAAACGTAATAACATGTGGTGCTTTTATTTTGAAGGTGGACAAACTGAAGTGTGGTGCTTTTATTTTGAAGTTGGACAAATTGATGTGTCGTGCTTTTATTTTGAAGGTGGACAAACTGAAGTGTGGTGCTTTTATTTTGAAGTTTGGCAAACTGAAGTGTGATGCTTTTATTTTAAAGTTGGACAAATTGATGTGTTGTGCTTTTATTTTGAAGGTGGACAAACTGAAGCGAGGTGCTTTTATTTTGAAGTTGGGCAAACTGAAGTGTGGTGCTTTTATTTTGAAGGTGAACAAAGTGAAGTGTCGTGCTTTGTATCGACTTTACTAAATTCATAACACTTAAAGGCTCGTCAAGAAGCCAAATAAAGTTTTTCTCCAAGTTGACACAAGTCAAAGCTCAACATTTCCACACGTATGATGGATATTAATTACGCACCGCTATCTCCACTTTGTAAAACAAGCTAATTACGTGTCGTATCGTGCATTTACACGGAGTGACGCTCAAGGGCCGTCAAAGGGCCCTCAAACAGGAAACAATTGAACCAAGCTGAATTTGTGGCTGGTGCTCGCTTGCTGTTAGGACACACCCCTTTTTATGTATGCATCACTTAAGAAAATCAACCCCTCTTCAGTGTGTACCAATAAATAAATTAGGTATTGATACCAATTTTGATTTTTTTTACCAGGCTGCAAGCAGGTTTATTCCTGCTGAAAAAAATGGGCATGTTAAATGGGACCTACTGGGGATTTCTTAGCTTATGCAGCCAGCCTCCAGTGGACACTCAAGGAACTGCAGTTTTTTGGCACGTCTGCATTGGCTTCATTCTTCGGTTGCTAACTGGCTTCAGTTTGTTGCTGTTTTTATTCATTCTGCATTCTAACCACAAAACATTTCACTCGCTGCAGTTTTGGTGAGGTGACTTTTAAAAACTCATTACTCAGAAAATCAGATGCAAATGTTGTAATATGACCTGGGTTCACTCCTTATAAGGCTTTCTGCGTTATGTAAATCTTGGAGGACATTGGGACAAATCCAACTGCTCTGACCTTTATCATTTAGTTTGTTTTGTGATTTTCTATAATGTTTAATCAAACTAAATAAATATTTGATGGAGGCAGAGGCGACGTCCCGCTGATGTGCAGCTTGTATGTTTAGATTTGTGTAATCGTGTATCTTAAGAGCCTCCTCGTGTTGCTGTGTGTTTATCGTCCCTGGTCACTTGACTTTTTACTGCAACACGATGTCATCTTCTGTGTGCCTGCGTACTGTACACCTTGTCCACTTTCATGTTTGCAGATTTCATTAAACAGTCAGAGCGGTGTATTGCATGTTTTCAGTGTCATAAAGTTTTGGTAGCTTTAATGCCGTGTGCACGATTCTCTCTGAGGAAGTAAACAAACAGCCTACCAAACTGTGCAGTGATTAAAGCCGAATGTGGGGAAAGTGACTCTTATGTAACGAGTGAAATTCTAATTATTTAATTTAGCATCATCACTGGAAACAGGTATCATGTTACTGTTTTATTGAACACATTGAGCATCACTGCCCAACGCTGCACAGCATCACTCCTCTGCTGCGCTGTGAAAACATCTCCATAGCTTTCCCTCACCGCACTCACTCACACACACACACACACACATACACACACACACACACACACACACACACACACATACATACATTTGCACGTCTAAAAATACACACACCATGTGTCCCTTGTGATGTTTTGTTCATTAACTTTATTACATCCCGTAATTTTACGAGCGTTCCTGATGGTTGTTATGATAATAGGTTTAACATCATCATAATGCCTAATAAGCATCCTGAAGCGTGCACACACACTCACACAGACAAATGTTTTATTATAGAGATGGAGGAACTACATATCGTAATAAAAAACACACACACACACACACACACACACACACACACACACACACACACACACACACACACACAGCAGGTGTGCACTAAACTCACCTCCTCTCGGCTGCGTTCACTTTGTAGTCTCGACTTTGATGTGCTCAGCGCTGCACATCAAATACTGCAAAGAGTCCATGTAGCGGGTAATAAAAGATTAGAGTCGGTTACATAAAGTCAGGAGAACACGACGACCATGCAGGCCCTGTAACACTGAGGTGCGACGTCTCCGAGGGTTTGATGTGCGAGCGGTGCAGAGGGGTTTGACGCGTCGTATTTTTAGGCTTCCCCACGGGGGTGAGAGAGGCTCTGAGGAATTTTGGTCGTCCCGGGATACGGTGATGTAATGGAAAAGGAAAAGATTTCCCCCTTTTACAGCTCCATCAAAAACAGAACTAAACTGTTTAATCATTCAGTTGTGATGCTGTGATGAAGTGAGTTATGGAGACAGGCTGTGTTACACTTCATGCTGATTTAAGGAGACTGTCTGCTCTGTCTCTCATTGGTCCACAGGTGGGGGAAGAATGGGTGCTCAGGGTGCTGCAGCAGCCCCCTCATATCAGGCACAGTTTGCACAATGTACTACTTTTTAAAAGATATGTAGATGTAGCAAACCAGTACATGTGATAGATTTGTTTTGATGACTTTCAAAGGTCCTATATGTAAGATATTAACAGAATTAAATGATCTTACTATCTGATCAGACATTAAGGAAACATGCTGTGTTGAAGTGCTGGCTTCTCTGACAACAATGCAGCAGCCAGTATGTCCTCCTTCTAACTTTAGATTCTGCTCCTGAATGCTCTGGATTTGTTTGGACCAGAGAAGGTAGGCGCTTTTAAGACCCCCCCACACGGCCGTTTTGGACGCCCCTCGGTTTACCAGATATGAGAGCAGTTATCAGGTCAACAGGTGTTGCAGTGATGGAAGCGGTCAAGAGAAGTGGTTCAGATAGAAGTGATTGTACCCGACCTAAAAAGCCTCTGCATGTTTCTAATAAGCTCCACGAGCAGAAACGTGCTCAAACTAGGATCAATATTGGAGATGCTTTTGAAAAATGGAGAGAGGTTAGAACACAGAAAGGTTTACAGACCCATGCAGAGCTGGATAAACACTGAAGCTTCAGAGTCCACCACATGGTGACCTGAGTGAGCATCCACTCTAGAGAGGAGGGGGGGAGGGGGGGGGAGACAGCTCTCTATGATGTTTAGAATCTGGACTGACTAAAATGAGTGAAAAACAGCCAAAATCGTGTCATTGTAAAGAAGAACTTTTCTCATCACCCCCAGCTGTGACTGACTTTCAGCGCTCTTGCATCTGTCCGAGGTCCATGGAGGTCGAAGGATCAAAAACACAGGGGGTTATGGGAAGTGAAGAGTCAGCTCGTCTTTTTCGTTTTCAGCTGCTGAGTAGACAAGGTCACGACTTTCTCTCAGGAAGAAGCAGACTGACTGAATGTGGATGTTTTGGTGGATCATTAAATGTGGTTTCACCTTCATTTTTTATTTCATTAACTGCATGTTGTGTCTCCACCTTTTTCACCTACCTGCCACTGTGACTGGTGGATCACTAAGTTTTCTTACCTGCCACTTCATTTGAACCGTCAGTGTAATGTATAATGAAGATGTTTCAACTGTTAAAGAAAATAGTGACATGCTCTTTGTCTCGCTCAGTTTATTTTAGATTATTATTTTGAGGCTGGGTTAAGCCCTGGCTCACACTGTGCGATTTTTCCCCGATTGTATAAAAGTCGGTGTGGCATGTCAGCTCACACTGTACGACTGAATTGTTTACGACGCCCGACCAGACCTTGAAATTTATACGCTCACACTGTATGACCTGATTGTCGGACACGGCCGGAGAGCTCACACTGTACGAGTGAAATCAGGACGGAGCGTTGACAATTGGATATGGATACAAGTTTCAGAAAAACAAACAAAAAAAAAAGCTGCGTTGCGTCCTGCCGCTGGTCGCCATGACTACAGTCACACATAACTTCTGCCGGACCCTTTCATGACGTAAACGTCAAGATTTTAAATTCTAAATATTAAAACATGTTTGAAATAAATCGGGGCGCCCCCGACGATCGCCGGGCAGATCGGGGACGTTAAGATTGGATCTTTGGACCGCTCACACTACGAGATAATCTGAACAGATAATCGGGTCTGAGCAGCCTCGAGTCGGGAGAGACCCTGCGACTGTCAGGAAGGAAGAATCGGCGCTCGAATCGACCCGATTATCCTACAGTGTGAGCCGGGCTTTAGAGTTTCCATTGCAGCCATGTCCTCAAAGGCGAACTCATTTAGCCGATGTTGCTGCAAATGAACCTCAAGTAAGAGGCAAGATCATCAATTTGTCGTTTTAGAATCACTCTGTTTTTTTTTTATTTACCAGCCACTATGACCGGTAAACTGAGAAAATTCACCAAACCCGTACTTGGCAGGTGACCGGTGCTAATTTCCAACCCTGGTCTGCACAAATCTACAGGCTGCAGTGAAAAGACACAGATCACTATAATTTAGAATAGATGTGTCTTTGTGTGAAGCTGACAGCTCATAAAAGGCTGCCGCTGTTAGAAAGTGAAGCCAATGAGCCGTTAATTATGCAACAAGTTCAATACAAGAATGACTGACAAACAAAGGATCGCAGGATGTTGAAAAGGATCTTTCCACTCTGATTCTGGTCTTTTGAAAGTTCACTTCGTGAATATGTAATAATGACCACCCGTTTAAATGTGAGGTTCTGAGGCGCTCATTGCACCTGCGTCTCCACATGTTGAAACACACATTCTTCACATGTTTGTGTGCCCACACGGAGTTTTTGCGAGTGCATCCAGGTGTTGTTTGTGTTTCCTGATGAAGTCCAGCTGGGCTTTTGTTCACAGCTGAGCAGGTCTAGACGTCTCTACACAAGGTCAAGTACTCACAAGGCCTGACCTGTTATTTTACAAGCCTCATGTGGACATGAAAGCACCTTCGGCTTCATTACAGTCATTAGAGTGAGGAGTGAAAATTACCAAAAGACTGACACAGAAACCATAATCAAGGACAAGATACAATGATCCAACCCGACTCCACACATACTGTATCGGATGTGTGGAGTCATCAAAGAGGGATTTTGACCTCTGAGGGCTCTCTTTACTTCTGAATAAATCTATCAATTTATTTTCTTTTATAACGTACCAAATCATAACATTCAATATCTCAGCAGACTTTAGAAAAAGAAAACAAAAGCAGGTCTGGACTAAACTCTCTGATACCAATTAGAGAGACAGACACGAGGCCACCATGAGGAAGCACTTGGAAGGTTTGTCAACACGTCTCTTTTAACGGGCAGACAACGTGGACAGAACCATTTGCTGCGACTGTGTGGGCCCGGAAAATGGGAAAGTGTCACGCTCATGGAAAAACAAGGAGTGGGCCCCGAGATAACTAAACTGCAAAATGCAAAAACAGGAGCTTACTAACAAACTCCATCAAAATCCAAACACAGGGAACAAAACTTTGAAGTTCACAGGAATCCACGAGAGGTTCAGGGACACGAGGAAGGTCATGTGATGAACTGACAAGAAGAGGGAAGGAACACGCAGAACACATGAGAATGGAGGGACACCAGGCAACGAGAGGAGGTAAGACAAGAAACACTGCAGACAAGAACTACAAAATAAAACAAGAAACACTGCAGACAAGAACTACAAAATAAAACAAGAAACACTACAGGCAAGATGAGGGAAATGTGCACACAAGGAAAAGAGAAACAAGAGGATACAACTGAGAAAATAAAACAGGAAACAGCTAACAGTGATCCTGATACTATTGTTAGCTAACGTTAACTAGCTCAGGTTAGCTAGTTAGCACTCTCTACACTTGGACGATGAATTTGTTGCTTTTCACTTCTCAACTATTATTATTATGATTATAACAATATACAGCATGATTGACCCGGACACATCTAAAATGCACAAAATCTGTTGGTACATTTTTAGACGTTCATCCTGCTGCAGAGTGAAGAGAAGAGTTCTCACTCTAAATATGAGTAACAATAACTGAAGTTTGCTGTTATTAGCAATGGAAATATTGTCCTGTAGGCTGTATAAGAGTTTCATTAGCGCAAAACTCTCAGTTTATCTTCATATCTCTGTTTTTCTGAGGTTGTCAGGTGGTGTAAACGTGCTGTTTTGAAGGAAAGGTCGATAAAAAGCTTCTTCTGCAGCTCCAGAGTTCAATAGTGGACGTTACTTTCCTCAACTGATTTTTGAGTATAAACATTCCCTCACCCGCAATTCATGCAGAAATTTTACCAGTGGCTTGCTGGACAAGGTCGGGCTATACTGGGGTGAAAAAAGTGAGGCTGTCTGCATTCACACATGCAGCTAATACCAACATTTTTGGGGACATTTTCAGGGGTTTTGTGCACGTGTGAAAACACCATTTGAGGATGTACAGTCTTTGTTTGGGCCTGAACGAGTCGAGCAAACATCAGATTAACCATGCCTTATGCCCGACCTCCAAAGCACCCCACACCAGCTATCCATAAGCAGTAAGAGTGTCATGGCTCCGTTGAACACTTGTCAATCACACATCTCCAGCCACACGTCGGTGCTGCAGGATATTCACACCCTCTGCAGAGCTCTGCGGCTCCAGATGTTACCCCAACATTACCTCACCGCCAAACTATAAGAGTGAACGAGAGAGCGTGATGTGACGGAGAAGACGAAGTGGAAAATGGAAACTGTGGTTTTACGGTGAGGACTACACACACACACACACACACACACACACACACACACACACACACACACACACACACACACACACACACACACACACACACACTGATTATGTGATATAATGTTAGGACCCTCACCTCACGGCTTTACACTCGCTTGTTTCCCTTTTCATGTTCTATCAAATACATTTCTTTTTTTTCTTCTACGTGATGTTTCTTTTATTTTGAATTGATAATTTCTCGTGTTTTTTGATGTATGTTTGTGTGTTTTTTGGTGCGGTGTCTCCTGCTGCTCTTATACGACGCTATAATGAGAATATGTGTGTTTGTATCAATGCTGCGTGTAGTTGGAAGAGAATCTCAAAGTGAACTAAAGAGAGGAGAAGAACATCCTGGAGAACAGGAAACATGCAGCAGCAGGTTGATTAGAGCACGGAGATGGTAGAGGTGGCGTGCAGACAGTCTATGGTCGTTCAGCGATCACAGGGAATAAAGGTCACCACCCCCTCCCACTGGCCCCTCCCACTGGCCCCTCCCACTGGCTCCAGGTGAATTCTCCTGATTATATCCTGCTGTGTTCTCACATCAGGGCACTCTGACTTTCTGCAGAATAAATACGAGGAGGCTGAAGGAGAAACTCAGAGTGAAGAGAGAAACATTCACACATGACGCTCAACAGTTTTGTGCAGGTGTGAAGCTTCATAACGCAACCTTTAGTGACCAGTTTTCTTTCAAAATGCACAAACGTTTTGTTTTCTTGGGGACTTTGTCTTTGCTTAAAGACTGCCAGTGTGATATAATTCAATTTAATCATCAGCACTCTGGATGCCTAAATGTAGAAATATTATTCAATAACAGGTGGCTCAACCTCTCAGTTGATACCCATTGACTTCATGTAAGTGTGTGTGTGTGTGTGTGTGTGTGTGTGTGTGTGTGTGTGTGTGTGTGAGAGAGTTAATGTTCTACAGAGGAAAGAGATGACAGTAAGTAATTACGGCACTCCACAGGGTGTACCTGGTGATAACTGTAGCAGATAGGTTTAACAAGCAATGATCCAGGCCAGATGCAGACTTTACAGCCACACACACACGCACACACACACACACACACACACAATCAGCAGGGAAGCATTAAAAGCATGTAAAGCAGGCCGACACACTCAAACCCTCGCACACACACACGACATGCACCATTAAAGTTGTTTGTTTACAAAGTGCACGGAGGTATGTCTGATTTTTTTAAAAGATGTGTGTGCTGGTTGACAGTGTATCAGAAAGTAGGTCATTATAGAGTACACGGTCAGCGCACAGCCTTTTCTTTACCCAACTGATCTTACCAACTATGTGCAGCCCTTTTTATAGACCTGTCCAAGGCATTTGATACTGTGGACCATACAGTACTCAAACACAGACTGATTAGAGCAGGACTGTCCGAGCACACATTAAACTGGTTCACAAACAGAACTCAGTGTGTGCAGGCAGAGGGCCACACTTTAAGCTCACTCACTCGAACAAAATGTGTGCCTCAGGGGTCAATCCTAGGGCCGCCGCTATTTATTCTTTATATAAATAACATTGATTCAAATGTTCTCAATGTTAATTTTTACTTTTACACGGATGACACTGTGATGTACCCACTCCAGACCAAGCTCTCTCACAGTTACAACTTGCTTTTAACATTGTTCAACAAAATTTGTATGATTTAAAACTCATTTTAAACGCAGACAAAACCAAAGGCATGATGTTCTCTAACGCAAAAACGAATCCATCAAACCTTCTTTCGATTTCTACCTCTCAAGGTACATTTGCTGTTCGGATTTGTTATTTGTGTCTTTTAATGTCTAATGTATTTTGTATTTGAATACTTGGCTGCTCGTTGTCCGTGTGAAACTCATGTTAATGTTTTGCTGCCTGTCTTTGCCAGGACACTCTTGAAAAAGAGATTTTTAATCTCAATGAGTTTCTTTCCTGGTTAAATAAAGGTTAAATAAAAATGAAATAAAACCAACAATCTGACAAAATAACATTCATGCAGACACTCAATGAGAACAGTGGTAGTTTACAGTTATTCTTAGATTTACTCTGTGAGTGTTATATTTCTCAGAAAGGCTAAACGCTGGAAACTCTCCATGACAAATGGAACAGCTGTTCTTAAATATATTACAAATTATCTGAGCTGTTGATTATTGCTACATGAGGGAGTTGTCTTCTGGTTATCTGTGCTCTATTTTAAACTCTCCTTTCCACAGGTGGAGACATATTTCACTCCAGATCGATGTGTCAGACAGCTGTCACCTCTTCAGACATGTCAGCGTGTGAGCTTCTGTTAAACACTTTTCTCCTTCTGTTGAAAGCCTGCAGCCGGTCTCCTGCAGTCATCGATCACATGGACTCACATGAAGACAAAATAACTATCATTTAGTGTCGGTTACGCCCTCGACAGGAGGAGAGTTGGTGTCACTTCATTTTTTAGTGCTGCAAACAAAATCTCTCCTAGTCAAGAAAAACATCTCATTAAAGTCTGCCATCGTGGTCGGTTCTGTAATTTTGGTGTTTGGATGAAATCCATCATGAAAAAAAAAGTCACAATGTGAACAATGAGTTTCCTCTCAGAGCGATGACACCGTGGCCTCCTCCGTCTCTTACAGGCTCCACTAGCTGTGCTTTAACTTCCTCCTGGCTCATGTGACTTCCTGGCAATCAGCCAGACGCCCCCCCCCCTCCCATCATCCCACGACCCGTAAAGCCACCCAATGCTGCGCGTCCCGTGTGAGACAGGAAGCTGGGCCCTATGGACAGTGACCTCACCGCAGGAAGAGAGCAGAGGGTGTGTGTGCCCTGTATGCGTGTGTAGCACAATCCTTAAAAGTCAGGAAGCATTGTCATGCTGCAGAAATAAAAACGCCCAAAAATCTCATCTTCAGAGAATGTATTTTTTTAATGTGTACATGTCCAGCATGGCTTGTTAACACACTCAACTAGAGGTGAACACACAACAACACAAAACATATAAAATCTTACATTTTCTACAGAAATAAAAATCACTAACGGACCAATCGTAAAAACTAAATCGGAATGTTAAAAAAACAAAAACAAGAAAATCAAGTTTGGAGAGAAAAACGCTTCACGACATTAGAAACAGAAGAAGACAAATGGTCGAGAACAGAAACATTAAAATCATCCGTTTTTCATTGGTTTATTCAGACAGAAACGGAAACGTTACTCTTTCAAAGTGTGAGATGTCGACCTCCGCTGTCAATGGGTCAGTACAGGATCCGCTGAGTCCGCTGTGATCTACTCTCTACTGTAGCTGCTGTTAGTGGATGAAAAAGGCCGTCGCGCTCGCTCTCCTCCGGGGAAAAGCGACGACAAAGTTACTGAAAGTCATTCGTCAGCTTTCTGTCTTTTTCTTGTGAGCAGCTGAGTTAGTCGAGTGGCGATTTTGAAATGAGTGGTTTTCAGAGAGGCTCGATGAGAAAAGGTGAGATGCACTCTCTTAGGGGGGAAGGAGAGGAGCGTCTGCATTGCCCGCTCTCCTCCGCGCTGTCATGAGCCACAAAGAGGACCAGAGCAAAACACAAACTGTCTTTTTTTTTGCTTTGATCTTTTCAGTCCAGTTTTATTGATCTGCTGTTTCTCCCAGTAGAGTTTGGACTTTTGCACGGTGCTGATGCAACAACTTCTCTAAGTTTGTGGTTATTAGGAGGGGGAAGGGATGCACAGTGACCGCAGGCGACTGAAACCTGAATTCTGCATGATGTGGAGATCCAAACAGAGATTCTCATTAAGAGAAAAGACACAAAGAAAAAGTTTAAAGAGCCAAAAAAAAAAAACAGGCCGGCTGACTGAAGAACGCTTAACATGCAGTGTTAACAGAAAGTCATCCTGAGAGAGATGAAAGCTCAGCGATGTCCTAAAACCTGAAATCAACTCTGCATCAGAGGCAACAAACAAGGCATTAGCATAAAAAAAAAAAAATTAAAAAAAAACTTTGCAGCTTTGAATGTGAATATGATTTTCCTGCTGCCTCTGACAGGTACAGGGTTTTTAAAGTGGATCCTTTTGCAGCTTTTAAATGTTGCTTTGATGGATCTAAAAACAGGCACTGGACCTTGGCATGGACTGGTTATCGAAGCCAGAAGAGAGGGAGGGAGGTGTGGTTGTGAAAGACAATCATGTGTTTGTGTGTATTAGGGAGAGAGAATAGGGGGAGGAGAAGAGAGAGAGAGAGAGAAGGCCATTGTTGTGATTATGATCCCCTCGGGGCTCAGAGGGCCGGGCTGAGTATGTGGAGGGGAGGGGACAGAGAGAGAGAGAGAGAGAGAGAGAGAGAGAGAGAGAGTGGGAGAGAGAGAGAGTGGGAGATTTACAGTCAGACAACAGGCCTCTCTTATGGAGAGGAGAGCTGATTAGCTGAACACACACACACACACACACACACACACACACACACACACACACACACACACACACACACACACACACACACACACACACATCAATCAGCGCTGACAGATTTCTTCCTAAAGCTTACAACACTCTACCCGACGTCCTGAGACGCTGATACTAAACTCAGAGCGTCCGCGTCACAGAGAGAGAGAGAGAGAGAGAGAGACTCTCAAACTGCAAGCAAAGCAAACTCAGGTGCACTCGACTTTTTCAACTCTGAAGTGGTTTTTCTCGAGCTTTTGAAGTGGTTAACTCCCTGTGGACTCTGCGTGGAGGTTACAGAGGAGAGGAGAAAGAAAAAAGGTGTTGATGGAGAAGAACTCCACAACGTTTTGTCAAGTGCAATGAGTCTGCGTATTCAAAACCCTGTCCAGAAGCAGAGGGGAGAGGAGAGGAGAGGGGGGAGGAGGAGAGGAGAGGGGGAGGAGGAGAGGAGAGAGAGAAGGGAAGGAGGAGAGGAGAGGAGAGGAGAGGAGAGGAGAGGAGAGGAGAGAGAGAGGAGAGGAGAGGAGGAGGAGGAGAGGAGAGGAGAGGAGAGGAGGGAGGAGAGGGAGAGGAGAGGAGAGGCGAGGAGAGAGAAGAAGAGGGGGGGTTGGGTTGCTTTTAACGCTGATTAGCTCTGTCCGCCAACCCCCCCCCCCCCCCCCCATGACCCTGATGATGAGGAGGTGAGTGATGGACACTGGACACCGTTTCCTGGGCAACCACTACATCGACTGGCCACAGATCAATCTCCAGACGTCTTCTGATGGCCGATTATGCTCTTTCTTTTCTTCCCTTTCAGTGAGGTGTTCTGTTAACTTCACCTCAAGCTGTCCTCACCTGACACACACACACACACACACACACACACACACACACACACACACACACACACACACACACACACACACACAACTCAGTATGTGTCTCGTTTGGAGTCAGAATGATACTCATCACTTATATTTAGTTTTTTTTTCCCACTAGTGATATCTTGAAATAAGATGAGTATCTGGACTTGTTGAGTAAATGTGGTTTATATTAAGTTTCATGACTCAAAACGAGACAAATACGAGCAATACATTGACCGGGTAAAAAAACAACAGGTCTGTCTCAACGATTTCCTCATTTCTTTCCCAGTTCGGCGTTCTTTCTAAAAATAGTTTGTTAATCCGGGTTAATGATTCAAATCTCATTGGATCAACCATATTGAACCCTAACAGCTGATTGAGTATGCAAGGCTTTAAAGACATGTCCACTGGGTACAAACACAACTACAAGCACAGCGCTTACAGTCCACATTCCTCGGACCATGAAAACTCTGACAGCTACTGTAAGCTAAAGTTTCCTCTTGGCTAGCTCTGGTGTTTAGCTAACAGGAGAATTTGGGTCACTGCTGCGAGTGGGAGAGAGCGAGTCAAAGTCTCTCTCTCTCTTTCTTCCCACCCCTCCTTGTTCCTGAGATCCAAACTTTGTGAGCTCAGAGAGAAGAGGTCAGCCCCCCTCCCCCCCTTTCTGTCCACATCTGTGTAACCTGAGCCGTCCTGAGCTGAGCCTCGCTGCTCAGCTTACCTCTTAACGCTCCCTCCGATAAGCTTTTCCTCTCATTCATACGTGGAGCTGCACTCCATGCTCCTCGACCTTTACTCTCTCCTCTGATTCTCAACCTTTTCATTTTGACGGAGCTCACAGTGAGACTCATTTTAAAGTACTGCAAAACAATTTGCAAAACTTTAAAAAAGATATTTTACGAAAAGAACTGTGATTTTAAAGGTCAGACGTTTTGGTTCTTTACTGTTTCTACTGTCTCTTAAAGTAGAGCTGTGAGAATTAATCAGGACTCATTGAAGTCTGAAATTAACCTTGTTTTTGATCGCAATTAATCTCATGTTATTTTTGTCCCTTCAGGCTCTCCGTAGATAGTGGTCCTCAGTGTCTCCCTGTAGTCTCAGTGATGGAAAAGAAGAACACTGCTGCATCTTTGAATGTCTCATTTCACTTTTAACAAACTCTCACACAGTAATATCCACCTTATGACATCACACACTGACCTTATGACATCACACACTGACCTTTTGTTACCGTGAGCTGATTGACGTCCCTTTAGGAACCACTTCCTGTTTATGTGCTTAACTTCCTGTCCTAACCTTACATCTACAGGAAAGGCCTTACTGTATTTCAAAATAAAAGCACACAGCAAGTAAAGCACTCTCAGCTTAAGACGGAAATTGGCTGACAGCCCTACTTTGGCGTTTCTCGACCATTTTACTCCGACCGCTTTGAAAGCTTTGCTGATATTTCTTGAGAATTTATTTTTAATTCGGCTTCTCCATGGCAGCTGTTGGTTTCCGTTCATTTTTTCAAAACATCAAAACCAGCAGAGTCCTATGACTCGATTGAGAGTTGAGAATCATCAACAGTTTTGTCATAGTTACATTATTTCTGCATCCTGAAATGTTGAGCAGCCATTATGAAAAAGGAATCTGAAATGTTTAAACGTGTGGTGTCTTTATTTGTCTCGGCCACACTATCCTCCGTTCCTTCTCTGATGTTGCGAGATGAAAAGGGAGCGGCGTTGTTTTGATTTGGAGAGTTCAGAGTTGAGTTTGGGGGGTCGCGGGGGGTTAACAGCATTTGCACACACCTGCTGTTTTTTAATGAAGAAGGATTAGTGTGAGTTCACATGATCCTGCACGGCCGAGCCCACCCTGGTGCTTACAGCTCCGGCGTGTTTACAGCAGACAGGCTGCAGGTCGTCAATGAGAACGTCCTGTCCAAAACACTCGCCGTTAAAAAACGCCATTAAAAAACTCCACGGTGCATTAGTTACAACGGGCGACTGCTGTGTTGTATCCGTGGTGTTACTTCCTGTTTTTAAAGTTAAAGGCCAGACCTCGTTTCTCTCTTGGTTTATGTCACACAGGAACAATGGCCTCTCTCTCTCTCTCTCTCTCTCTCTCTCTCTCTCTCTCTCTCTCTCTCTCTCTCTCTCTCTCTCTCTCTCTCTCTCTCTCTCTCTCTCTCTCTCTCTCTCTCTCTCTCTCTCTCTCTCTCTCTCTCTCTCTCTCTCTCTCTCTCTCTCTCTCTCTCTCTCTCTCTCTCTCTCTCTCTCTCTCTCTCTGAGGGTCTCGATGTGACGGGGAGAGGACTCAGAGTAAGACTCATAAATAAAGCAAACCAAAGAGATCTCCTCGAAAACTCTGTTTACAGTGAGACGTCTCCAAATAAGGCAAAGACAGAAGGTCGACATGTTGTTTAGCTTTACAGAGTTGATCATTCATCATTCTTGTGATGGTCCTATAGGCCTGAAACTCAGCAGTCCACTCGAGGAGGACTGTGTGATATCAACCATGAGACCTGCTGTTAAAAATCTGATCTTAGGGTGCGCCGGATGGCCTAGTGGTTTTGTTGAGTGCCATTTGTAGAGGGAGTCAGAGGGAGTCAGAGGGAGTCAGAGGGAGTCAGAGGGAGTCAAAGGGAGTCAGAGGGAGTCAGAGGGAGTCAGAGGGAGTCAGAGAGAGTCAGAGAGAGTCAAAGGGAGTCAGAGGGAGTCAAAGGGAGTCAGAGGGAGTCAGAGGGAGTCAGAGGGAGTCAAAGGGAGTCAGAGGGAGTCAAAGGGAGTCAGAGGGAGTCAGAGGGAGTCAAAGGGAGTCAGAGGGAGTCAGAGGGAGTCAGAAATGGGAGAGAGAATAGAACCGGCTTCCTGGTTCGGTAAAAATAATATTAACGACCAAAAAAAGTCACACAAAACAAAAACAATGAGAAATAAAAACACACTGTGCAAACTTCTCTCTTATAAATAGACTACAGTCGACGCATCATAGAGCACCAGGGGAGGTTAGCGTGTGTGTGTGTGTGTGTGTGTGTGTGTGTGTGTGTGTGTGTGTGTGTGTGTGTGTGTACAGTATTGGATCTACTTCCTAAGAGCTGCAGGAGACGGATGAATCACAGGAGGAGGTTTAGATTAGAGGACGTCGTGTCAACAGTTCATTTAAAGGTCATAGTTCAGGGACCCCCCTCATGTAAAGGGTTCAGTGACCCCCCTCATGTAAAGGGTTCAGTGACCCCCCTCATGTAAAGGGTTCAGTGACCCCCCTCATGTAAAAGGGTCAGACCCAGTCCTGCAGCGAGCGCTTGCAGTGCACCAGCAGACGCGGCGCTCCTTTGCTCTGCAGCGTGTTGATGATGGCGTAGATGAGTCCCAGGATGCACAGCACCAGGACCAGCGGGATGGTCACCATCAGGATGTTCATGGTCCGCTCCTCGCTGTCGTCCACCTTCAGCACCACGTCCACCTCGTTGGTGTCTTCCTCCCGCCCCTCCCGGTAGTCCTCGTCCTTGTTGTCGTCCGATCCTTTGCCCGAATCTTTGTCCGTTCCTCCCCGGTCCGTCCCGTCCCGATCTTTGCCCTTGTCGGCGTCGCGTCCCGCGTCCGGGTTGAACGGCGGCACGTTCACATCGGGCTTTTTGCGTCCCGAGTCTGTATCGGTGTCTCTGTCGGGGTCCAGGTCCACGCTGCAGCCCATGAAGTCCTTCAGGATGGACTTAGGGTAGCCCGGTTCGCTTTTCATGCGGTGGTTGTCAAACTTCCAGTACTTGGATCCCTTGTAGAAGAAGGTGTACGCTGCAGAAAGCGGACAGAGTAGACCACGTCAAGTACAAAATCTGAAAATCTAAAATATCTGAACAACATTTGTGGAAAATAACTTAATTTTCCTCATGTCAAAGGTCAGATGAGAAGTTGATATGCAGCTAGATAGTTCTGCTCCTGAACATCTCTGATTTTAAAGATTAAACCTCAGAGCTAGAAAATAGTTGGAAGAAAGGTTGGAAATGTTTCCTTCTTAAGAGTCTTGCTATATATGTTGTCCGCGAGCTAACCGCTGACTAAGGTTCTCAACATTTTAGATACTTCGATGCCTAAAAGCACAGATACTTTTAAAGAAAACCTTCAGATCTTCAGTTACAATTCTGACCCAACGCCGTGCTCCATTCAAATTTACACTTTGGCAAACACGGACGTTTCTCAAGTAATTTTAGCATCTCAAAGTCTCTTATAAACACACAGAGCAGAGGAGGGGGCACTGATCATTAATTAGCAGTAGCTAACTAAGCCTAGCCTTCATCACCTCTTTGTACAGTTTAAATAGATTCCACATGGGTGTGATATTGGTCGCGTTTTGTTGATGAAGAACGACACAGCACGAGCTCCACAGACACTGCTCTCCCTTGAAACCGATTCTCCTCAGTGACGACCTCCAAAGACCGCACAGGGACTGTGACATTCACATTGAAGGCAGTCTGAACAGGGCTCATGTTTCAAAACGTTGCCTAAGTTTTTGTGCAATTTATTCAGAGTTCAGGAGTTAGTCTGCATTCACTGGAAATAAAAAAAAACAATAAACTACCAAATATTTAGGTCCTTTAAATGTCCAGACAGTAAAGTGGCATCAATCCACACAACGTGCCAAATGTCCAAATTACTAAACAATATTTCTTCTACAGGACTTCTTTGTAAAAAAATAATAATTAAAAGTTTAATTAGAAAAACATCTTCTGTTGAAGAGAAAAAATGTGCTTTGGAATTTGATCACAAATCACAAAGAATTCCCTCTAACCCAAAAGCACACACACACACACACACACACACACACACACACCACCCTGTCTTTCTCATTGCACGACCACACCCTGATTCTTTGTTTCAGGCGTGTCTCTGTGTGCCACACACACACACACACACACACACACACACACACACACACACACACACACACACACACACACACACACACACACACACACACACACACACACACACACACACACACACACACACACACACACACACACACACACACAGAAAGCACTCTACTTGTCTGAGCTCACCCCCGTCGTCGCTGAGGAAGGCCCCCTTGGGAGTGGAGGGCACCGACGATCCCCAGACGCTGATTGGTTTGGGGTAACCTCTGTCGGCCAGACGGGACTGCTCGTTGAAACGCCAGTACCTGGAGGAGGAGAACACAGAACGTGTCAGTGTGTGTCGACTGTCCTGAAACACTCACAGAGATGAAGAGGGTAGAGGTCGAGGTGGGCCGACATGCTGTGTGTAAAAGCAGAATCATTTCAACAGACTGGATCCTGAAGCGAGGCCATTCCATCGTTGGGATTATTCCATTCAAAGACGTGCAGTGTATTTATTTTTCTGTCGGTGCGTTCCCCCCCCGGCATGCAGCAGTTTGTTTTCTGCAGCCGTGTAAATCCTGCTCAGTATGCTCGTGTTGTTCACAGGATTTCTGTCATTTCTTGACGCAGAGCTGTGGAAATACAGCTGCTGCTTTTTTGTTTTGCATAGTTTGTGAGTGAGGGGGCGTGCCGTGAATGTTTAACATCGACCCGTCTCACACGTCATTTTATTTATTCTAAATACAGAAACAGGATGTGAAGGTGGACAGACACCCACAGGTGACACCGTCGTGTTAAGAGGCTTCAAACTTTAAAATACTTCAAACAGGGGCGCTGGTGGTGCAGTGGTTAGAGCGCTCGCCCATGTATGGAGGCTATGGTCCTTCAAGCAGGCGACCCGGGTTCAAATCTGACCTGTGGCTCCTTTCCTGCATGTTATTCCCCTCTCTCTCTCTCTGATTTCCGACTCTATCCACTGTCCTATCTCGCCAAAAATAAATAAATCTTAACAAAAATATTTCAAACATCGTTATTTTTCTGAATCAGTGCATCTCTAGTTCAAACAGAAGGAAACACGCCTCATACCAGCAGCTATAGGCGACACACACTATTTTCCTAAAGATTCCTAGATTTCCTAGATTTTGAACTTAAACCCCGCCCCCTGACAAATCAGAGTTTAGTCATCGGGCTCGGCAGCTGGGGTTAGATTTCCGTTTGAGACGCACTGTTCTGCCTTGTCGCAGCTTTGACAATAAAAATACAAAAACACTGGAAACGTATTCATGAAGTGAACAAGCTTTCGGGCTCCGTTACCAGTCTCCTTGGAAGATGTACGTGTAGCCCGACGGCTCCCACCAGATGGCCGTGTCGATTCTGTCGTAGGGAACGTCTTGACCAAAGTCGATCAGCTCCAGCGGATAACCCGGCTCCAGGTTGGCCTCCCGGAAGATCCAGAATCTGTTTCCTGAGGAGAGGAAAGAGGAAAGGAAGCGAGGAGAGAGTGATATTTAATGATCCTTTATGGTGCATTCCCAGCCCACTCCCTCCTTATGGAAATATGGAGATCGTACTGTATATGTCATGTGCACTTGGTCACACCCACGTCCACACACACATTCACACTCTGCTTGTGCACACACCCTTTTTTTTTTTTTTATTCCCTGGCACAGAAAATGTTCAATGATTAAAATGGAATGAGATATAAAAACAGAGAACAATCGGAGAACCAAAACCGGCATTTACACTCTCTTGTAAATTATGTGAATGCTATAAAGATTTGTTGGCAAGCCATCAGAAAAAAAAAACGGAGAGAAGAGAGAACGACATCAGCGACTCAGAGTTTGTAATTATCCGTCAGCGGACTTCTCGCTGAGGGGAAGGTTTGATTGTTTTCACTGTGTCAGACTACGTTCCCGCTGGCAACATTACATCTCTCCTCTTGGCTTCGATCTGCTTTTTTCCCTCCCTCTTCCTCCCCCCCTACACTTCCATCCTCCCATCATCCACCCACCTCCTCCGGCCCCCCTTTGCTCCTCGTTTGAAATCAAAGCTCTCCACTCTGGAGCATCTGGAGAGAAACGAGCGGTGACGCAATGTTTCCCAGGGTTTCCTGCCGCGATCAGCTCTGATGTCAAATCCCATGACTTGTTCTACGACTGCAGCAGAGCGCTTCAGTGATCCGGAGGTCTGATTCCTCCCCTGCTGTGAGACTCTTTGTGTGTCTACAGGGGGACACGTTGGAGGTTTCTATCACAGTTTGGCTCGTTAGGAACAAATACAGCTGTTGGAACGTCTGTTTCATACAAACAGCCGTGTGAGAAAAGTGCACACAAAGTCTTTTTTTCCAGGTTACTGTACTGAGAATTTGTCCGTCTCTGATGTTGCCGTACTTTCCAGCACAGCTGCAGAGTGTGAAAGTCGAATAATCTCTTCGTGAAAGTGTGCAATAAAACAGAAGTTACAAGATTTTCTCTGCATTTTAGTGCTACATAAATACATCCATTCGTGCATCCAATCATAAAGAGAGATAAAGAAATAAAGAAGATGCGGCTGTGCCTCAGTGGTAGAGTCGGTCGTCTCTGAACAGGAAAAGTCTAAGGTTAGATCTCCACATGTCAGAGCCGACCGACCACTCGGCTCACTGAGTGTTTGGAGTCAGTGTGTGAATGTGTCGGTGTGACCTGCGGTGTCTCTGCAGAGTCAGAAGACAAGAAAATAACAACCTGAGCCTGTCAGAGACAAAAACAAGAACTTTTACTGGACGTCCTCTGACCAGGTGTAATATAGCCTACATGGATGACATTGCACATAAGTCAGTTTTCATGGTTGCTGGCTATAACAATCTGCTCAAGCAATTCCAAATATACATGTGCCTACGAGCCATTTAAACCCCTAAATATGTAAAAATAGGGCGGAGAAAAGTGTTATTCAAGCCCGAGTCCATTTACCATTTATTACACTAATGTATCACTTTATGAACATTTCTCAACTAAAAATCTTTGAAATTAAATCCATGAATAATTCAGTCTGACAGCATTCCTGTAATTGATTATTTTGTCCATATTTAACATGTTCACGCTGGATTTAGGGATCTCAACTCTCTCCTCATCGCTCCGCAGGGAAACACTGAGCTGAGCAGCTGGAGAGTGATGATAATAACTTCCATCACAGACAAACGTTGATTGTAATAGTTTCTGTTTTTGTTGTCGGTGTGATTCGATGATGCGGAAAACTTGTCCACCTTAAAAAGAATCAAAGTCAGCTCCTGAAGCATCGCTGACAACGAGGACACTGAGTGACAAAGTCCACGAGACCAAAACCAAAAACCGAAGATTGAGAGGGGACAGCTGTCCTCATGTTGACACAAAGTCGGCTGATCTGATTGGACGATCAACCCAACCTTCCCCTTCCCTTGTGCTCCCAGGACAGCCAGTCCTTCCTTCCTTTTTCCCTCTCTTCTCTCTCCGTCTCTCTTGTTCTTTCTTTGCTCACGGCCGCCAGCCAAGTGTCACACTGAGAGGCTCACCGATGACATCATCACCCTCCTCATCATCATCGACAGCTGCCCCGGAGCGCTCGGAGCCCAATTCTTCCTTTTTTTCATTCAACAACTTTATCCCGAGTTATAAAAGACGAGCTGCTCTCTCACCGTGACTCACGGTGTAAATAACGACCCGTGCTAAAAGAGATTTATACTCGGCGTGTAGAGTACATTATGAGGGCGCTGCTTTCTTCAGGAGGTGGGGGAAGAAATGTTCAGTTTATCTTTAACTTTATCTAAAGATGATGAGAAAAGTCTGTCTTCTTTATGACTGTATTACCGGGCGTCACGACTGTATCGAGGCTGTTCAGAAGAAACCAGATGGTGGATGTTTCTTTATATTCAGGACAGCAAACAGGACGTATTTAAGAGGAGATGTTTATGATTTGAAGCTGCACGGCTTGTAATCTCTTATCAGCAAAGATGAGCTAACATACAGCCACATATGTGAAACAACGATGGTGCATTAGCATGGCAGCGTTATCGGTCGTGTTGGAATGGAAACTGAATCCAGACACTTTCCTGCGTCCTGTACGGGTGGCTGATCAAACGGGAAACGTGTTCTCAGAGTCTGTGGTTGAAACTGGAAGTTAGTTTCATGCTCTAACGTTCAGCCCACTACGCTCTGCCAAAGAAAGGCGTCTGATCCAACCTTCACAACAGGGTCCTAAGACGCTGACTAGACTCTTCTCCTCTGTCGCCCCCCGGTGGTGGAATGAACTTCCAAACTCCATGTGATCTGCAGAGTCCCTCTGCACCTTTAAGAAAAAGCTAAAGACCCAGCTCTTTCATGAATACCTACTAACTTAATGATGATGGTCTCCATATTATTGATGATGATGATGGTAATGACGATGGTTTTTGTTTGATAACGACGACTTATAAGATGGTTTCTATACTGATTAGAGCTCTCAAGAACTGCCCTCAATGTTGTGCTTTGCCTCTGGTCACTTCCTGTCAGCACCTGTGTGTCCAATCAGACTCAAAGCTGATCGTTTGCTCTTACTGAAATTGTTCCCTTTTTTCTAGATCCTTGCTTGTGTTGTTCTTACTCTCTGATGTACGTCGCTTTGGATAAAAGCGTCTGCTAAGTGAATTGTAGAATTGTAGAACTTTTATACACGAGGGGAGGAGTCAGCCGGCCGTCCCGGCGATGTAAACAAAGTGAAGATAGGACTCGGAAAACTCGGAAAACATCACAGACAGTGGGACTCGGGTGTTACACCCATTGTAGACAGTCATGACTCACAGAGTTATTTTCAGAGGATATACTTGATTTATATTATATTAAGTATAAAAAATCACATATAAATCCTTTAAGGTGTCTGAAGAAGAAGAAGGATTCCTAACAATATCAACCCTTTTGGAAAAGGTCACGTCCCTTTATGAACCAGAAACAACCATTTGATCAAACCTCCATCTTTACTTGCTGCTTACCTTTGAAGAAGACGAAGCGGCCATCGTGTCTCTCATAGGCGGCATCGATGTCTCCAGGCAGACCCCTCCAGAAGTGACTGATGGGCATGGGGTAGTTATCCAGCACCCTGTTCTTACGCACGCGCCAGAACCAGCGACCCTGAGAGGACAGAGTGAAGAAGTCTGTTTGAGTGTTTGAGCATCACGTCTTATTAGCAGTTTCACTGTGAAATCCCCCGGCTGCAGACTAAAGTTGTGTACAGTCAGGATTCACTTTTTGTAAGTCCACTGATTTAAAGTTTTCGTTCACTTTGGGGTCGTAATGCTTGAAGGTCATCGTGTCAAACAAACCGAGCTCTGCAGGATAACTAGACCAGAACGTACAATAAACGTGCAATAGTGGAACACCAGCAGGCTAATAATAGTCAGGCTCTGCTCCGGTGGCTTTATCACACCCTCACTGTTAAACACACACTCTCATACTTTTATAGAGAACTCTTGGATTTAATTGTTAAACCATGATGGTAAAAAAACGAGATAAATCATTAAGTGTGCACGTTGTAGTCAGAGCACAGACACACACTCATATCCCTGTGACAGTGAAAGCAGCTCACACAGGACAGCAGACAGATTTACACCCGAGGCCCTCACTCTCATTCATAACCAGGGGAGTCGGGGAGCCGCCTCGTCCTGGAGCGAGTGTAAACGCTAAAACGCTAAAGTGCTGCTTCTTTTTTGGCAAGCACGCCTTGTCCCGTCCTTCACGCAGGACACCCTGGCAGACAGGACGGCGCGGCACAGGACTGGAACAGAATGAGATGAGCTGGCATGAGAACAGGACTGAAACTGAACAGAAAGCATGCTCGTGGATTGTTGTGGTCTTCTTGTAGAGACCAGACTGAGTCTGAACTGAACATATTAGTCGTCAGCTGAGCAGATGTCAGAGTGGGAGGTTCAATACTGAAAGCAGCTCAGTTTGCTCGGCCCGCTTGTCTCCTAGTCCAACACTCTGCTGCTGAGACGTAAATAAATGGACTCTGATGTGACAGACTGCTCCAACTCATACAGTATGAAGTTATTCTTCCTCTGCAAAGTTAACAGCAGAGGAAGAACAATGACAGACTTTTAATGAGTGCAGTTTTCTCAACAGTACGGCAACAACTCCAGATTATCTTGAGGATTTTTTTTAGACAAATTAATCCCCGACCAGGCACTAAAGAAAAACAATTAAACGTGCGAATCATTCACAGAAGATTTGAGCAGAAAACATTTGAGACAATCTGATATTAACAGAAGATACTTGTGTTTTCTAATGAAAGGAGAAGAATCCCCTCCTCCCAATTATTCCCTTAGGGCCCAACTGATAAGTGACATAACCTACCACATGGGCCTCAGACGCCATAGCAACCACAACAGCATTGCCTCCTTCAACAGACCCAGGCTCCTAGGCTAACCCTAGGCTAGGCTAACTACCTACCCTACCACATGGCTCCCCTCCATCTTCTGCCTGCTCCACTTTTAAGAAAACGTGTGCTCAAACAGGCCGTTTGGAGAATTTCCCTTCATGACATCACAAAGGGCAGTAGCCCCTCCCCCAGGTGGGTGACTCTCCCACAGCTAGGTGTTTGTTCTGTCCTCTGACTCTGCCTTCTTACCGTAAACAATAGGACATGGAGCGAGAAAGCACCGAGTACACCCAAGCCCTTCCAGAGAGGGGGCGTTGTCAGACACAGCTCATTTACATATTTAAAGGTACAGACACAGAAACAGCCTGTTCTGAGCAGGGCTGAAATAGAGGGGTTTATAGACATGATCAAATACAGGATCAGAGTGGATTTAGAACAAGAAACTTCACAAACGTTTTGTGGAGCTCTGAGACTTATTTACACTGAAGAAGAGGAGGGGGATATGTGACCTTTAAATTGTTTTGCATATTGTTAATGAAAGAAGAATCAGAAGAACCTGATCACTTAAAAGTATACGGATTTCTTCTGGTCAGCATTCACTTCATTTGTGTTGGATTCATTTGTGTTGGATTAATAACTGCTGGGGGAGTTCAAAGTTAATTTTGGACTCTGATTCATGCTGTTAAAACCAGCTTCCTGACTGTGGATGAAACCCAATAACACTGACACTGCTTGCTAAGATGAAACCCAAGAGCACAGATTTAAATGTTTGACCATGTGCAGCTGCGAAGTGGGATAAGTGCTGGTCACTGTCAGAAACACTCACAGACTCAGATAGGCGATATTCAGAGACTGCTCTTTGGAGGTTTGAGAGGGCAGAGCTCTGTCATCCCCGTCTGCAGTATGACAGTAATGATGCAAAGACAAAAGCCAGAATCAGCTTTTTCCAGCTTTTCATATTCCTTCCCTTGAAATGAGGTTTGGTTGGGGCTGGCTGTGGATGATAATTTGACACTGTTGTACATCACATCCAAGCCTGGGTGTTCTCCGTCTCGCTCCGTCTACAGTCTGCAAACGTCTTTAGTGTGAAAGTTCTGCCAACACTGGACACGTCCTCTGACCTCTCCCACTGCAACACCTCATAAGTGATCTCTGTACCACTGCACCACGTCTACATCTAAACACGTCCTGAAGAGGAGGACATTAAGTTCTGTTTGCTGACAACACAGTGTTTTCAGCTGGTGGTTACGGGTGACAACAATCAGAAACTTTGTCAGTAATGATGAAGCCTGTAGCTGCAAACTTAGACAAACATACTCAGAGTTACAGAGCGCTGTGTTCGATCCCAAAAAAATATAAAAAATGACCCGATCACACAGACATGCATTGAGCTAGGCGAGGCTGCTCAAAGACAACGCCTGAGTGCATCTTGGAAATAATTCTGGGAGCTCCTGCTGCTGTGTGCTCACACGGGCGACCAATCCAACAAGTGGGAAAGAATGGATTTGAGCAAAAAATACTTTTTGAGTTTTTGAGTTCCCAAAAAGTCAAGACAAGAAGGTTTATATGTTACCAAATTCTGTTACCTATTAGTTGGGATAAAAAGGGTAAAAAAAAACTAAATTCATATGGTTGCATGTGCCCAAAAATTTCATGCCACCCCTGCATAAGTCAGTGTCCCAGGTGGGCCACCCCAGTTTAAAAAATATCTGGACACACCCCTGCTTGTACATGAAGACGCCTCCTGTGCTGTTGTCGTTTGACTACACAGCAAACTCTGCAGCCAGAACACGGACGCAGAAAGATTTATTTTTTGTAAAGTTGAAGTCCCAACAAATACTGTTATTAAAATGATGCATGATCTAACTGCTTGTAGTGTTAGTTTTAATAACGTTGAGTATTAATCTTGTGTACATGTTATTTGTGTAAATACAAATGTTCAGTGAGTGTTAAGATGGGTTTTTTTATAGCCCATAGCTTCGACATTAACTGGAGAATTTCCCACTAGAAACTCAGCTACACATATACTTCTTGAAAGCCTCCACAGCAGGCTCAAACACTCCACAGATATAGAAGAACAAATGAGCACAGGGGAGAGTTGCATAATATCAAAAGACATTAAATGGTGTATAAATAATAAAACTCAGCAGCTGCAGCCAGCAGTGAGATGATCAGTGCTGGCCCGGCTCCATCACTCACTGCTGTTTCAGAACCTCGTGAATGTTTTTGTGTGGGTCCAGAGGCTCTTTAAGGAAAACACCTGACCACGCCCCCGCCCTCTTAACAGTGGTCACGCTCGTAAAACAAAAACACACCGGCCCTGCTGGTTTACAATCCACAAGGACCTGATTGAAAACAGACGGCGTGTTGGCCGTTTGTCTCACGCTGATTCTACAGAAATGCATCACTCATTTATTTGGTCAGGATGGTTTCTCTGTCACTGAAGTTCCAAGAAAAGGACTTCAAATAAAGCGAAGTGTAGGTAAACCCGTCTCTATCCTTCATCCTGATTCTTAAACCCGTTTACCTTAAAGACAAACATCTCTCCTCGGAGCATAGCCACCGTGTCGAAGTTCCCCTCACAGATGTTGGGTCCGTAGTGATCCGGTCTTTCTGTGGTCCTGGGGCGGTCTGGATTGCGTGGAGGTGGCTGAGGTGGTCTGGGCTCGGGGCGACGGGGCGTCACGGTGGGCAGGGCCTGAGTTGGGCTGCCGTCTAGTAGACCTTCAGGGTGGAAACAGAGAGGGTGGGTTATGCATCATGACGAAGACAGAGGACGACACTGAGGAATATAAACGGACTGATTCTATCTACCATAGATCTGTTGAATCCCCCGCCGGTCGTCCTCAGGCAGCTGGAAGTTGTCCGTCTCCATCCACTGGTAGAAGGGAGCCATGATGGCCAGCGGGTTGTTGGAGTGCTCCAAGCCGAGGGCGTGGCCCAGCTCGTGGACTGCTACCAGGAAGAGGTCGTTACCTGGATGGATATGATGGAGGAGAGAGAAGAGGTCAGGGACAAGTGCAATAAAAAAAAAACTGTCCGATATCACAGCAACAAAAAATAAACTCCTGGTTTTTTGTTAGGAGTCTGTAAACTGAACACCTTTAAAAAAAACAGTAAGAAAAGTCACAATGAGGGGTTTAAAACATTAACTCTCAACTATCCCAGACATGAGAGTAAGTCACACATGTTCAAATCACAAGCAAGTCTCAAGTCTCAACCTTCAAGTCTCAACCTTCAAGTCTCAAGTCTCAACCTTCAAGTCTCAAGTCAAGTCATATAAAATTCCCAGTTTCCACATTTAAATCAGTTAAGACAGCGGCCATCTTTAAGTTGTGTTTATTAATATAAGCTTATTTATGTGGTACACCTGATACCCTTCTGTTTCTTCTACTACAATTTCAGAGATTATAATAATACTAACAATTTATTTTGCATTTTTCCGGTCATTACAACTCATGTTGTAAGGAGGTGAGACCAGGTAAAACAGTAATTCAAAGCAGTAATTCAAAACACACTTTATGTTATTATGAAGAGTGCTCATTTTACAAACAGGTTCTGCTTATAGGCACGGTATGGATTGCCCGTGTGACCGCGCCCATGCTGCGTGCGCTCCTCCGCAACGCACTTAATCACCCAAAAAAACCTAGCTTCTCCAAAAATGCAAAATAAAAGTTCTAAAAGTAAATTCATTTCAAGTCATCTGTCTCAAGTCTAAGTCTGTTCCTGCAGGGGACTCCAGCGCCCCCTGCAGGAACAGACGGGTGACGTCACTCAGGCATCGTCCAATCATATTTCTCTCCCAGTTATGACGTCTTATAAAACGTCCACAGATTTGACAGATAAACGCTCATGATTGCAGATATGACGCAGCAACATTTCCAACATTTCTAACATTTCTAACCAATCAATGGATGCTGCTGTCCTCCTCGGCACCCGGAGGACACCCCGACAGTCCACAGCTGTGACACACTGACCTCCACATCAACTTCCTCATAGTTCAGAACTGACCACCACAGCCCAGTGAGTTTATCTCTGAAGTAAAGCCAGCATAAATGTGGGTACTTCCCCTCGCTCTATACCTCTTTGTTCCTCTCCCCGTTGCCCTCTGTGAACTTTTAAACTCACTTGTCATTTTTCTCTCCGTCTTAACGTCCCATGCTGATTGGTCAGATATGTGTGTGTGTGACATCATGCTGTTGCAGGACTTTTGTGCTGTGAATGCAAAGGACAAGGGGGAGATACTCGGGATGCCTGTCCATGTGCATCTTATCATTTCACACACACACACACACACACACACACACACACACACACACACACACACACACACACACACACACACACACACACACACACACACACACACACACACACACACACACACACACACACACACACACACTCTATTTCACACACTTCCTCTCCCTCACCGTCGAAAATTTCAGAGTCACATGAACGTCCTCATGGTGTACTTAACTGAAGCTAACACTCAAGGAGAGTAAACAGCAGAGAGAAGACTGGTGTGTTAGAGATATCTGAGGATGAAAAGGAGAGAGAGAGAGAGAGAGAGAGAGAGAGAGAGAGAGAGAGAGAGAGAGAGAGAGAGAGAGAGAGAGAGAGAGAGAGAGGATAAAGAGGCCCTTTGTGAGGTAACTGTGACAACCATTCAGCCCGACAGAGCAAAGCAGGAGTAAAACTTCAAACGTCTGAGCGTTAGAAGTTTAAAGTTCAAGCCAAATGCTGACTATCCTCTGCACACACACACACACACACACACACACACACACACTGTGTCAGTCAAGTCCTATTTCAGCTCTCCTAATCTTTGTTCTGTTGTTTACCATGTCTAAAGCTGCAGGGAGGGGGGAGGGGGGGGGGAGTCCCAGGGAGGAAAACGCACACTACAGCAGCTCCCTGACAACCAACATGCACTCTCAAGTCGTCTCATCCGACCACAAAGCACCACAAAAGCTCCTGACCTTTTCCAGCTCTTGGCCTGCAGCGATCCATCTGTGTAAGGTGTGTTCTGGTTGTGCATGTCAGCAAGTGATTTGGATAAAGAGTCAAAGCTGTTTTTTTGTTGAAGCCAGTTGCGCCAGAGAGGCTGATTAATCCCACCGAGCGTCACACGCTTTACACCAAAACATGTTTGACTTTGTAAAACTCACAAAAGAAACCTCGGGTCGAGTGAGAGAAAGCAGCAGGTCAACAAAGAAAGGACGTCGATGGGTTAATGCTTTCACAACAAACTCTAAATTATTCATGTGAAAGTATCGATTGTTTTTCTTTCACTTAAATCTGTTCTTTCACCCCATTAGAGAGGAGGTCAGAGGTCGGAGACGATAATGTCTGAGACACTTCAGAAGAAGAGAAGGTAACTGGGAATGAACACACAGATGAAGATTCTCTCCTCACATCCATGAACGTTTCAGATCAGTGGTGGTTTTGGCTGTGCCCAGACGTCCACAGATTCTGGATCAGTGTGAAACCATCTTTTTGTGTGAAATATTGACCATAAACAATAAAGTTATATCGATAACAGAGGGTCTACGGGTTAGTTAGAAAGATGGAGTAGCTTCAAAATATTCACCATACCTGAGAGGATTAGATTTTAATATCTGTGAAACTGAAAATATTTATTAACTGGAAGGTGATGATCAAATTGGTTCACAGAATTTTGGCGTTAACATCAGTACTTTTTCACTTTTTAAAATTCCTTTAAAAGAATTGTATGTATTTTACAGTTCTTTTAAAAGGGATTTTATATCTTAAAGTGATTTTTTATTCCTTAATCTTGCTGTTTATTATTCTATGACCTGCCTGTTTTTATATTTGCTGTCCTTGTAAAGCACTTTGTAACTTGTTTTTGAATAGTGCTCCATAAATATAGATTATTATCATTATTACTTTAAGGGAAGTTTCCAACAAGGTTATATCAACCTCATCGTGTCACACCGTGTCCTAAGATGTCAGCGTCAAAATCAGCTTGATTGCTTCCTGATCGAGTGTCCTAAAAGCCCTCGAGCGATGCAGCCTGAAGCAGCGTGATGCTACGTTTTTACCCCTCTGTCCCTTTTCTGTTTTAATCTCGTTCACCTGAGTAAACATGGGCGAGTAACGGGGAAGGAGGAGGCTCCACAAAAACACTGACACTCGCTTTTTCTCACGAGCCTCTGATTGTTGTGACTCGAGTCAAAAGCTAGTCAATACAAAGCACCACCCTTCAGTTTGTCCACCTTCAAAATAAAAGCACCGCATGTCATACTGTTTGAAGGGGAGACTGACATTCACAGAGAAAAGACGTAAATATTAAACGGATGAAATGTGGATAGCGAGCGTCTGATCGTGCAAAACAATATCTAACGCTCACGTGCTGTTAAGACTCGCTGTTCACTTTGAAGGCAAATTATCAGATATCTGTTGGTAACACTAATATGTGTCTCTAGACACATACATATTTAAAGGTACAGACACAGAAACAGCCTGTTCTGAGCAGGGCTGAAATAGAGGGGTTTATAGACATGATCAAATACAGGATCAGAGTGGATTTAGAACAAGAAACTTCACACACATGTTTTGAGGAGCTCTGAGAATTATTTACACTGAAGAAGAGGAGGAGAATATGTGACCTTTAAAGGTTTTTTCGGACTACATTTCAACAACAGAGCAATTTGAAGGCAGTAAAAAATACCCAAGTTTAATGAAGACTACATCTGTGAAAAGTTCAGCTTGATGAACATGTGTTGCACTCAAGTCTCACAGGATGCTAATTTGTGTTTTTTGCCTTTTTAGGCTGTTTAAGTAAAGAGAGCAACAAAGGGAGCAGTCTGCAGATCTGACCGAGTGGAACACACTCCCACTTACTGTGGCATCCCTGTGATCTGTCCTGCCACACATCCCACACACAGCTGATCACACAGATACACACACACACACACACACACATTTAGCTGTCTGTCTCTGGTGTGTGTGTGTGTGTGTGTGTGTGTGTGTGTGTGTGTGTAGATAACAGGGCAGGAAAAGCCATTGTTGGACTAAAATCCCTCTCTTGTCAGCAGGGTTAATGGGTGCACGGCGAGAAGGGGACACTCTGAAAACTTCTTTAAAATGAAGATATTTAAATAATCCTCACTCCTTCAAATGTTTTGTTTAGTTTAAGATGACGGTGTTAAAAGTTGTGATATATTTTCGGGCGCATCTCAAGGAGAGAGAAAAGGTTAAACATGACCGACGTTATGTCTAAGCAATGATTTTATCTGGGGCGCCGATGGGCTAACGGTAACACCTCGTGGCCCCGTGTTCAGAGGCTGTAGTCCTCGTCGCAGCAGCCAGCGACTCAAATCTGACCTTTGCCCTTTGCTGCATGCCATCCCCCGCTCTCTCCTCTGAACTCTTCCTGTCTCTATTCAGCCGTCCTGTCCAATAAAGGCAAAAAATTGCAATGATTTGAGCCAACATAACTCCTCAAAGTCCTGACACATTACGGGGTGAATCTGAGAGCGGTGTGGAGGTGAAGTCGGGTCAGGCTGAATGATGTCTGACTTTGAGCTCTCCCAGATGTCAGCGGAGACGTGGAGCCTGACGAATGAGAGACGATGTTGCTAGCTGATCCACGCCGGCTCAGGTTAGGTGTGCGGGGAAAGTGATGCGGACAGCTGTTTGTAATCTATTTTACAAAATGACACAAGAGAGAGAACCAGAGAGCGACCACGGCCCCCGTTTGGGTGAAAACAAGCCCTGAGAATGTAGTGATATAGATGGTAGCAGCACGACTAATCCCTATCGCTTATCATCTATGTTTCATGGACAGAGGACAGAGGAGTGTAAAAGACGAGCTCTGTGTCTTTAGGAGGAAACTGAAGAGGATTCAAGTGGTCAAATGTTGGACCAGTGTTGTGTTCCTGTTGGCTTTAAGGTCAGAGATCGCTCGGTGACAGCAGGAGATGAAGTCCGCCTGCCTTTTGTCACACATTCACTGACATATTAACAACGTTTTTAACATCACATCTCGTACATATTTTGGTGAAAATGCCTCTAAAGGAACTCTACTTTACTCTACTCAGCCACAAACACTCTCCGGCGTGTTTTTAGAGTGCTCGAGCCCAGCGGGATGGGTCTCTCTTTTATCAGATGGTAAGTCAACTTGTGCAGAGACCTTCATCCACCTGAAGCCTCAAAAGAGTGAGAGTCTGAAACCGGCATGCTTTGAATGTTTTTCTTTTCTCTTATTGATGGCTGAACATATCTTAATATTTTGATTTGTACAAAGACTTGTAATCTGATCAGTGTTTACCTTGTACGTTGTGGTTTCCTATGGTCCACGGCTCGTCCGAGTCAAAGTGAGTGTCCCCGCCCATTCCGGGTCCAGGGAAGTACGCATGAGCCAGAAAGCCCCCCTCTCCGTCGAAAGGCGAGCTGTCTCCATGGAAACCGGAAGCAAAGAAGATCATGATGTCGGGCTCCTTGCGGCGTCCATATTTGATCTCCTGGTAGGGGATTTCGTCAAAGGTCAACGGGGTGACGCTCTGCCAGACTTTGAAGGCCCGCCGGATGGCCTCATAGGAGTTATACTCTCCGATCTTTGGAGTGTAGTTCTGGATACTGAGGGGAACAAAGAAAGGAACAGGAAGAGAAATCACAAAAAAGTCTGCGTGTCCCACGTGACTGTTGGGTAACACTTATTGTAGCGTGGAATTAAAAACAAATGGAAAACACAATACAATTAAATGATGTTCCATCAACAACAAGGTAAGAAAACAGGAGTCTGCCTGTGTCTTCACAGACCTGTACGTCAGGTGACTTTTGTTCCACTTGTGTCCGGTGAGCGCGTAGCGTTTCCGCCGCACGTTGGTTTTGATCTGGCCTCCGAACTTGTCGGGCACGCCACAGCGGGGTCTCCTCATGGCACTGGAGGAGTCGGAGAGCAGACAGGAACAAGTGAGAGTTAGGTGATGAAAAAGGAAAGGAGCTGCCAAGAGAGGAGATGAAGGTGAAGGACGCTGTTTTTTATTCCCTGATCAATGTCTGTGTTTCCTTTTTTCCTGTTTCATAATGAAATGGTTCCTGTGATCTGTTTGAAGAGAGTCTACTGAGGAGGACGAGTGTGTTAGTCAACAGCAGGTACTGAGGAAAGGAACAGGAACAACTGAGGACCTGAAAAACATGTTGTTTTTAAAGGTCCAAGTCTCAGAAGTGCTTGACGAAATCCCCCTGTTACACTGCCAAAAGTCATACCTTACTAAATGTGTTTGCCTAGTTTCTAAAATAACCTCTACCATAGCTACATCCAAGTCCACATAAATATCTTATTTCAAGATAGTTCAAGCACAATATAAGGCCCGAGTTGATTGTAATGAGGAGAAATAGGAAGAAAATGATTTTGTAAAGATTCTTGAAATGAGCTAATATAGCTAATTTTAAGAATCTTATCAAGTAATGTGAATGTGTGTAATACACTTATATTAAAGAGGACATATGATCCCCCTCCTCCACCTTTTCAAACAGTCCCCTCCTCCACCTTTTCAAACAGTCCCCTCCTCCACCTTTTCAAACAGTCCCCTGTGGTCTAAATGAAACATCTGTGCTGTGCTTTGGTCAAAATATAACATGAATCAAGCACCAGAGGAGGTTTGTGACCCTGTATAAACCAGCTCTCAGAACGCTCCGTTTTGGTGTGTGTGTCTCTTTAAATGTAATGACCCCCCCCTTTTTCCTGTAGACATCACTCGTCTGTAGAGAGAATAAAAAAAAAGTTTTGTTCTAGGCTGGGGGTGGAGTCCATGGGTGGAAATACCAGGGGAGGGGAGGGGATTTTTTTTAACCAGAATCCCACTGTGACATCACAAGGAGAGGACATTTGAAACAGAGCATTTTTCTCTGTGTTGTAAGACTTATGTAGACCACAAACAAAGGACTGGATGGGTTTATTTCACATTTTGTGGGTCAGTTGACTCTCAGGTTACCCAAATATATGTTCAAAACATTTTCATAATATGTCCCCTTTAAGTGTAATAAGGTAGTTATGACCAGAAACCAGACGAATACACACGTTTGTCATTTCTGTGCATTTTGGTGACTATTCTATTTTGTGGTCGTCGTGACTAAGGATCAAAAAAGATATAATAAGTTTACTCGACTATTAAGAACTTTTGATCTACTGTCAAGTTTCTGATAATGTGTTTGGATCATACTTTACCTCTGGGAGATCTTTCACATTGTGCCTGACTATCAGGTGGTACAGTGTGAGCTGACATTACACAAAAACCCCTCCCAGTGTCACCCCGCTGACCTGATGGTTTGAAGGTCCATCTGTCCGGTGACCTCCAGGCCGTAGAAGCGCTGCATGTCGCTGACGGCGTTGGACAGAATCTGAGCCGATCTCATGGTGGACATCTGTCTGTTGGCCTGCGGCAGGTAACCGTACATCCTCAGCCATGACTGGAGACACACAGGAAGACAAACAGAAAGGGGACTGTTAATATCTATAAAGAACCGTCCTCTTTTTACAAGCACTAACTCGACTCCAAACTAGAGATGGAGTTAAGGGAAAGTGAAGTTTTATGATCATTTGAGCAGTTTAAACAGAGTCTAAAGTGTGACTCATGCTCATCTTAAGTTTCTCACTAATGAGATCAGACGTGCGCTGGCTTTGTGGTAAAATCACTCATATTTCTTCATAACCAATAACAGTGACAGATCAAATATAAAGGCTGAAAAGCTCTAAGAGATTTGCAGGAGGTGATTTGAAACAATGAGGTTTTTCTCTTTCGCCTCAGGCTGCATTAAATGTTTGGTAAATGAGGCTGAGAGCAGAGAGCACATTGTGTGTTTTTCGGCCTGAATGAGCGCACTGTGGAGCGGTTTGTATCACTCCATGTAACTGGGAGGGCGAGGGGGGCGGGGGGGACGATGACAGACTTGAGGGAGAAAACGTGATACTCGACCCAATCACAGATGATGCAAAGTCTATCCCACCTGTTCAGAGGGAACCTAATATCACACACACACACAAACACACTTGAATGTTGGGTTTTCTCAGATAGATACGCCCACACACACACTCGTTCCCCTTGGTGGTGTGGGGAATGTAAAAGGGTGTGTTAGTGAGTGTGTATCTGTGTCAGCGTCTGTGTGTGTGTGTGTGTGTGTGTGTGTGTGTGTGTGTGTGTGTGTGTGTGTGTGTGTGTGTGTGTGTGTGTGTGTGTGTGTGTGTGTGTGTGTGTGCAGGTTTCATGTCTACACCCGTCTTTTAAATCTGTATTTACTCACCCGCTCCTCTAAAGCCATAAAACACTCACTCATGTGTCTCAGCCTCTCTTGTCAGGATTATGAAATGCAAAAAAGCTGTATAAAATGACTTCAGTTAATACCTGAAGTCTCTGTATTTAGATGACTGAATTTGTGTAGAGAATCTGTCGGATAGGTACTTGATTAAAGGTGTCTGAGGCCTTCTGGTTTCCGTTTGTGGTCAGAATAGTTCTTAACAAATCACTTTGAAGGTAACTTTGGTCTCGTATGACGGAGTACAAACATTGTGGCTTTTGCAATCAGAACCCGCTCTCTGATGTCGATTCTGCTGATCAAAAGTCGACCCGCTGATCTGCGTTTTAAAACTCTCATGTAGTTGCAATACTGGATACTAAATGTGAGCAAAGTTTCAGATCATGAGGTAAACGTATGATGGAGTAATCCCAGGATGAGTCTGCAGAGGGCGCTAAACTGATTCTTCTGTTTTAGAAGAGAACTGCACGAGGCGGCTTCAAACGTCTTACAGAGACTCTCTTCTCCCAGCACTGGAGAGCAGCTCTCCCCTGGCAGCCCTGCAGCGTTCTTTCTGCCCCCCCCCCCCCTCCCCCGAGGAAGGCTTCCAGAGAGCTGACCAATCAGGAGTGAGAGGGCACGTGGGGAGGAGGGTCTTAAAGACACAGCAGCAGAAACTAACCGTTTCTGGCAGGCAGAGGCTGAAATGAGGGTTTTTTACTGACAGCAGTCTCAGATAAATCAGAAATGTTTTTGAGCTGTAGATCATACAAAGCTGCTCTAAAGGTTTTGAAGAGTGACAGCATGAAAGATGAACACAAGGAGAATATTGGATCTTTTATTGTCCCACTCCTTCCTCCTGTCTCAAGCTGCTCGTTGTACCATAAACAATGAGCCGCAGATGTTAGAGGAAGTCTGCTGGTTCATCAGATAAGTTATCTTGGGATGGGCTAACCACACTGCAAAAACTCAAATCTCAGCAAATTGTATTCGTCTAATGTCCGATAGTCTGCTTTGATAAGAGACTTTCTGTGTCCATGTGCTGCTCCTAAATATCATCCCGTCACCCCCAGAGTCCAAATCACCTAACAGTCAACGTGTTCCTGTGCTGGAAACACAGCAGCAGTATGAAGGGAGGAATAAAAAAGGTCAAATAAAAGGAGTGCTCTTTTTTTATTATCATCACAGGGCTTCTGACATAAAAAACAAACCTGCCCAAGCTGATGATTCCAAAATGTGATTTAACTCCATCCTGACTTCTTTGCCTTTAAAATGTCAGCGTGGCTCTAAATTCTTACTACAACATAAACTTTGAGTGAACCTGTTCTCCCTCTGCCACTCTTTTAAACCTGACTCAGACTTCAGGCTCATTGAGGTCCGATTCCTCCTTCCCGACAATCGCCGGGTCGTTCCGGACTCGAGGCTGCTCGGGACTGATTATCTTCCCCGATTATTTTGTAGTGTGAGCGTTGTAAAGAGCGTCCCCTTAACGTCCCCAATCTGCTCGGAGATCGGCGGGGGACGCCCCGATTCACATCAAACATGTTTGATATTTAGGAATTTAAAATCTTAAAATTGACATCATCAAGGGGTCTGGAGGAAGTTGTGTGTGACTACAAAAATGTGGAGAGACGAGGGAGGACAACTTCCAAACTCCCTCTGCACCTTTAAGAAAAAGCTAAAGACCCAGCTCTTTCATGAATACCTACTAACTTAATGATGATGGTCTCCATATTATTGATGATGATGATGGTAATGATGATGGTTTTTGTTTGATAACGACGACTTATAAGATGGTTTCTATACTGATTAGAGCTCTCAAGAACTGCCCTCAATGTTGTGCTTTGCCTCTGGTCACTTCCTGTCAGCACCTGTGTGTCCAATCAGACTCAAAGCTGATCGTTTGCTCTTACTGACATTGTTCCCTTTTTTCTAGATCCTTGCTTGTGTTGTACTGTTGAGATTCTCCTCATGTGATGCTAACATCGGGGAGGATTTGAAAACGCTCCTGCAGTGTGAGGTCAGGCTTTAGAGAGCTTTTGGGATCGAACACTTTAAAGTGGACTCATTAAGCTGGATCCATCAGTCACTGTCAGCGTCCGTCTGAGTCAGGCAGAACTAACTGAAACTCAGCTTTGTGATCAATTAAAGCGTCAGCTATTGAAATACATGGCTTTGTTAATGTAGCTGCTCCTCTCCATTCCTCCGCACCGCAAAGTTTAAATGTAATGAAAGAGTAATGAGCTCAGCTGAGAGCACAGAAAAAAAGAACAAAAAAAACAGTCGGTCAGGAAAAAAAAAAGCACCGTTTGAAAAGTGGATATCTGAACTGAAAGTGAAAAGCGAAATGGCCGTTTCTGACAAGCTTTGATGCTTTCTCTTAAAAGTTATAAATGATATTCATAAATCTTCTTTTCATCAAATGACACACAGAACATTTTTGTCATCCAAATATTCAAATTTTAAAACCTGGAGTAACTCAGAGGTTCAGCACTGTGAGGCTACGTCTTATAAACGGTGCACCTGAGAGAGACCGCGCGTGTTTATCGAGCGTCCACCACGGGCCGTCAGGAGGTCAGCCGCGGGCCGTCGGGAGGTCTGGGGGGTCAGGAGTGAACAGTGAGCGGTGTTTGAGCCCTCAGGGTTTGGAGCTCACAGCCTGAGGAGCTGAAACCTTCAGACTCTGATTCATCTTTAAATCCTAAAACCTCACATGTGGCGCCCGGCTGCAGACAGGTGAGCTCTGCTGTTCTCTGATTCAAGGATTAATCCTGAACACAGTTTACGTTATATACTACTACTTAATGTTATATTAAATCTTTATCATCAGAGAGTGTGTTTACGTGGACTTGAAGGTCCTGGTTTTAATCAGGTTTTTAAGAATCCTGTTTTTTGTGTTTGTTCATGTAAACATCAGACCCCGACTCCAGAAACCAGGGTAGGCTCTTATCCAGGACTTTGAGAAACCTGGTTTTGCTACCTGGAGAACTCAAAGAAAGACAATGTGATACTGTTGCATGCAACCCTACCCCAGTTTCTGACAGCTGACCAGGTGATGTATCAGAAAACAAACATGGCAGCGGCAACGTGAGCGTCTTACTTCTGGAGCGATGAAGAAACTGAATTTTATTTTTTCGCTAATAAAAAATATAAATATAATTGGAAAACATTGATATGCTGACCTTTTTAAGTCTTTGGTGAATAGGTTACAAGACGCCGTTTTCCAAACAAGCGCATCAGAGCAAGTCCCCCCCCCCAGGCACGACTGTATCATCATCCATCCCTCCCTTTGTCCTACACGGTGACAGTGACAGGCTGACAGCAGTCAGAGGGGAGGACATGTGAGGACACATATTTGCAATCGCTCTCTTCTCCTGTTGCTGGAAATGAGGTGGAGCTGTGACTCTAATCTGAAACTCCATGTTGCTATTTAAGAGTGCTGAGCCCGCAATATCAGAATCAGAAATACTTAAAATGGGAAAAGAATGGGTAAACCACAGTGGTCGGTTTGCTGTGGTTTGTGTTTTAAAAAAATAAAACATCACAGGTGGCCTGCACAGATGAGTCGCAGTGATCATAAAGCAGGATGTGAGTATTGATCATGTTTACAGGGAGATGAAGAAGCAGGTAAACACCAAATCCTGAAGATTTAAGAATCTCTTTCACCAGAGTCCTGGCCCAGCGGGGCAGCATGCAGCACAGTAAACGAGTTATAGACATAAAACACAGAGCAGCTACATGTCCTGAGTCACAGGACCTGAAACATCTTCAATCTACTTTAAAAAAGATTTAAAGAGACCAAATCCCCCAGACACAGATCCTCCTGCAGGAGACCTGAAACTCCCTTTCCCCGTTTCATGACGCACTTTGGGTTAGAATGAATACAATCACACAGGTATGAGAGCAGCAGGTCCAGTAGTTTTATAAATAAGGACATGGAAATGATTTAGTCCACGCAAAGACAATGCAAGCCAGCCGACTCGATCACACAGAGAACAGTGATGATTCAGGGCCCGGAGATTTGTTGTGAATCTCAACGCAGCATGATTCACAGAATCCAAAGATTTTAGGCACTGAGACGATGCATGCACATATATAAAACATCAGCATCACCAATCAGGGGAATGAAAGCAGCAGCAAGTCGAGGTTTTTGCAGCAAACTGAAGTCCATAAACACTCTCAATAAGAAGAGCCATGCTGAGAGTAAACCTTGCACTTACAGCTCATTATTGCACAGTATGCACACAAAGCTTCATTTCACTTTCCACTGTTTCTCACCCTGCAAACTGTTAACCTCTTTATTTCTATATCAGGGTGTGATTTATCTGTTATCATTAGTACTTTTCTCCATGTCAGTCTTGCTTATTCCTTTGCTTCTTCTGTCCTCTTTGTGCATGCCCGCTGAACATGGCATGTTTCATCATGTGCTGCTGGATCACCGCATTTCCCCTCGCGGGCATCAATAAAGTGTTATCTTAATTACCTTCTATTTACAGCGGCAGTCATTTAGTTTGCACAGTGCAAAGCTGCTGAAAATAAATGTTACCCTTTTTCTTTTCTCACTTAGTGGCAGCGGATATACCTGCTGTATCAGCTGTGTGTGTGTGTGTGTGTGTGTGTGTGTGTGTGTGTGTGTGTGTGTGTGTGTGTGTGTGTGTGTGTGTGTGGGAGCAGGAAGAGGGCTGAGCTGGTCATGACCCTGACCCACCTCTGCCTTGAGATAAGAAAGCTTCAAACACACTGACGTACAAACACACACACACACACTATCAAAAACAAACATGCACTTCCTGAAACACTATCTCTCGACTCTTTCACACACCGACTCGCAGTCGAAGCGAGGGGAACAGGTGGCTCAGGCTTCCCACTGCAAACACCTTCAGCACACATGTTCACCGCTGCACAGAAACAATAAAGGAACCAGCAGAGAAGCAAAGGATGCACTGTTTCTGACACGTCTGTTTCTAACCTGCTTCATGTGACATCACACGACTGCACGCTCGCTGTCCACACTGCATCCGTTAAATATTAAATAAATAAAGCAAGCTTACAAACTCTGCTGAGAGGAAAGAACGAGTGCCAGTGCCGTGGAGAGCCCCCCTCCTCCCTTGTTCCTCGTCCAACTACGATAGTGACAGACGAGGAAAATAGAAACAAGTTTATCCAACCAGTTTCCACCAAGATGTTAAATCGACCCGATCGTCAAAGCAAACAACACCCAAAATCGTCACCATGTGTACAACCTATCCCACCAGTTTTATCTTACATCATTTTGTCCCCATGTTTTTCTTTTTCCTGTTTGCTCATTTACTTATTTTGTCCCTCTTTCTAATTCATTCATTTTATTTACTGACCCTTTTCCTTTTGTTTTGTTTGTTTTTGTCTAAATCTGCTTTGCAAAACTGCATCATACCACAGTTCCCCTCTTTGTCTGTATGTCTTTTTTGTATAATTGTGTGAGTGTGTGTATGCACGTTTTGGTGAATAAAAAAAATAACAGCTCCACTTGTATGATGTTTGTGTTATGAAAAGTAGATTAAAACAGCACAATGAATCTCACTCATGTAACCTCTGCAGGCCCGGTTACTGTTGCTATGATACATGGTACGGTCACTGACGCAGGGGGTTCAGCATACAGCTAATCGTTCAGTGTGGAACATTCAGAGACTCTTACTGATAATTTGATTTTCTCCGAACAGCAACATGTAACATAATCTGTTCAATAAGGTTGTGTTTGTGTTCAAAGCAAACGGTAATCCAGTTAGGTGAGAATTATTAGATTGGTGGTGGAGAACACACAAAAATCTTAAACGACAAAGCCACGTCCACAAAAGACGGGAAATCGTTTGCAGAGCTGATTAGTAATGAGCCGTATTGATTGTCGTCTTCATGCTGTTCATATTTCATTCTGCCTGAAGACAAAAAACAAAAAGCTCTCATGAACGGACATCCAACCGCAGAAGACTTAAAGAGTTAAAAACTGCAGAATGCTGAATTCAAATAAATAAAAGTAATTTGAAAAGTAAAGCCGGAGCTATTGTCCTGTAATCTCCGACATGCATGGTTCACATTCCAGCTCCGTCCTCCTCTTTCCTCTGCGTTCAGCTTCTCCATGTGGTTATCATTTCTGCACTGATAGGACTGGAAGGAGGATGTCTGTTGATGTTTGTGTCTTTGTGTTGTGTGTCTTTGTGCACTTTCTCCGCCCCGTCCGGCCGAGTATTTACAACCAGCTGTGGTCGGGTACAAGGCCAGAGCTGCAGTGCCGATGGGAAGACGCCATCGCTCACCTCCATCGTCTAAAAAAACAGCAAAGTGCTCCAGCCTGGACGCTCACCTCCCCTCGCTGAATACAAAACGAGTCTGAGACAGCAGGAGGAGGGAAAGGGGGAGGGGCTTGTGTGTGTGTTTGTGTGAGCGTGTACACCGGGCCTCGTCTATTTAATGGTCTTTCTAAGAGTCCTTGAGCTTTACCTGCCAAATCCAGACCCAGCAATATACAAGGAGTTGTAAAACCTGCCAGGAGTGTGTGTGTTTGCGTGTGTGTGTGTGAGTGTGTGTCCAAACCACAATGTCAGCCAAGATACTAACAGAGCTTTTATTCCGAGTCTTGGTCTGCTGCCATCTCTTAACCCCCAAAAGTCGGACTCAGAGGACGGATAAGGAAACGGAGACATGAAGAGGAAGAGAGAGAGACAGACAGAAAGGACAAAGAGAATTCATTTGGTTCAGTTTTTAAGATGTTGTGGCAAACAGATGGATTTATACACGCTGAAAGTCGTGCATTATTTTATGTAGGCCGGCCAATTATCTCCACAGAGGGAAAGATGCTTACGAGGTTGCAGTTTGATGATAATGATCATCAAGTACATGCTCAGTTACTCTCCAGTCACCATCTTCTCTTCGTTTTAAATCTTAATAACTGCAATTTATGGATCAACATAATAAATGTGTATCTCTATATCGATCTCTACAGATTGAATTTAGATTTTAGAAAGATATCGCCCGATTTATCTGTATCTTATTCTTGCTCTCTCCAATATCGATATCAGTATCGACCCCCCAAAAAAAATCCAACATCGGTGTGGCCCTAACATCGTATCTCACTGTACCAGATGGTGAGTTAACCCTTCAATCCCCAGCCTGAATGCGATGACACATGAAGCACATTTCTTCAAAAGTTGGCTTTTGTAGAACACACCATCTCGTGGTGTAAGGGGTCAAAGTTGCATGGTTTATGTATTTTCTCCTGTGGCTGCTCACCTGTCTGCTTAGTTACTGTCATGTTATTTCTATTTGTAGCTTTTAGCCATGTTTGAATTTGTTGGTTTTTTTGGAAGCCTTTTATAAAATCTGGCCAATGACAACAGATGAAAATTTGCCTTTTGGCTAACTCTGGCATATTTACCGAAATGTTTATTAATATGCAATGTCCCTGTAAAATAAGTAAATAAATAAAAAATTCATTAATGATAATTTGCAAATTCAACCATGGTGATAAAACTTTTAGCACTTTCATCGTCTCAGTCTCTCTCCTCTACTCTCTGTAAGTTTGACTGAAAGTGGACTGAGCCTCACGAGTGCATGTGTAGAGAGGTCAAACAAAGATTCACACAACAATCTGAATGTGCATGTTTGTTTTTTTGTTTCTCTTTGTTGCATGATCAACGTTTACTTTGCTTCACTGTAAAAACGTGAACACATCTCCTCACATCTGTAACCAGAAATGACGTTTTTTTATGATCCGCTGCACTCCTTCCTATTTCCTATTTAACGGGATTCCCCCTGCCCCGTCCCATCACTGTTGCGATGTGCTTCTGTGTGACAGCCAATCACAGGGGAGCACGGGGGAAGTGGCTTGAATGTGGAGAGACGGCACGCTGCAGATTAACACAGAAGCATCGAGGATACAGATTCAGGAAAGTTTTTCTAGTTTTGTGCAGCAATAAAGTCCCTGAATACAAATCTCCTCCTCACTCCTTATTGCTCTGCTTCAGCCGGCGTTACATGACTTTCTGCCTCCCGTCTGCACGCTGCTCTTATCGTGTTCATGTTTCTCTCTTTGCTCTCTCATCCTCTCGCTCGCTCCTTTATCAGGTTCTCTCTCACAGCTCTCTCTCCTCAGACAAGAGGGGCCATTGTACTTGATGAGATGCCTCGGAGTCCCAGGCCCCAGCATGCCTGTGCACAATGAGTGTGTGTGTGTGTGTGTGTGTGTGTGTGTGTGTGAGTGTGAGTGTGTGTGTGTGTCCCAGTTAGAGAACAGCTGTCACATTCAGCCGTCACATGCCGCACAGCTGAGACTTGCTTCCACCGTCTCTGACAACTTTCCCTTTCTATCTTTGTCTCTCTGTCATAACTTACTCAGAAAGATTTTTTTTGGCAGGCGATGTCACATTTCCTCTTTTTATTTTTATACATATCAAAAACTTCTCTCTCGTTCTCCTTTTCCCCCGCGTTCTTCTCTCGCCCTCCCACCTTCATCCGTTTAGCACAGACAGAGTAGGAGTCGAGGTCTCAGACCGGACTACAGCCACAGAGCGAGGATCAGATCGAGACGTTGAATGTTTTGGTCTGAACTGTCGAGTAGGTGTGTGATGGAGTTTCAACACGATCCCACAGTCTGGGTTTGTTTTACAGACACAGGGCTGCTTTAAAAACTCACTTTAAAAGACATCAACTGTACAAGTTATGTAATTTTATATAAATATGTTGATCAGGTTCTCCTACAAACACACAGTACATGCTTCACCACCTCCTCACTATCGGAGAAAGGGCTTATTTCCTGTCCACACATTTTACTTTTCAGACTACAGCAAGGACTTCTGGGACGCCGGTTTTGGGGCTCTCTCTCTCTCCCTCTCTCTCCTCAAGTCACAATCATTCCTTTTTTTAATCAGTTAATTAAATCTGACCTGCACACTTTGTGATGTTCATTAGAGCGCTGATGATTTTAAGCTGAGTGTTCAATGAACACACGACCATGAACGACACGTCGGAGGAGTGTTAGCTGTCTTCACTAACACGACCTGATCACAGCTAGTTAGTCATTCTTTTCAGGAGCAGTTCAAATGTGAAAGAGAAAACAGAGGCGGAGCTCTCACATGCACACATTCAGCAACAAGTACTGAGGGTCATCAGACGCTCTCAGTACCTGAAAACACACCACAGCTCTGTTATTAACAGACACCCTGGTCACTGAGTCTGGCTGCAAGCTCACCTTCATAACCGTGATCTCTCTCTCTCTCTCTCTCTCTCTCTCTCTCTCTCTCTCTCTCTCTCTCTCTGTCTCTCTGTCTCTGTCTCTCTCTGTCTCTCTCTCTCTCTCTCTCTCTCTGTCTCTCTCTCTCTGTCTCTCTCTCTCTGTCTCTGTCTCTCTCTGTCTCTCTCTCTCTGTCTGTCTGTCTGTCTGTCTCTCTCTCTCTCTCTCTCTCTCTCTGTCTGTCTGTCTGTCTGTCTCTCTCTCTCTCTCTCTCTGTCTCTCTCTGTCTCTCTCTCTCTCTCTGTCTCTCTCTCTCTCTCTCTCTCTCTCTCTCTCTCTCTCTCTCTCTTTAAACCTCATAGTTTGGCACTCAACTCTTGATTAGTTACTCAAAACCAAACAAGTGTGCAGGAAAACTGCTGGATCGAAGCAATCAAATACAAGATCCAGCTTGACCCTGACACTTCTTACATAATACCTGGACTAAAAGGACATAAAGTGCACTAGAGCCTTCAAAGGTTCAAAGGTCGAGGGTAGACTTAATGAGCTGTACCGAAGAGGAAAGCCCCCATTTGTTGTGAATAATTAACCGACTGTATGTAAAGCCCCTGAAGTAATGAGATCACATAAACATGTTTGCTTTCATGTTTCTTTGACCGTTCATTCCTGAATTCTACAAAGGTCAAAAGGTCAAAAGGTTTTATATGAACGCCTGTGACGAGCTGCCGATCAACACATTTGAACCCTTGTCATTGTAAATTTGTTATTTAAGTTACAAAAACACCTGAAACCTAACGAGCTGCTCTCATTGGACGATTTTAAGGGGATGTGAAACGACTTGGAGGCGGACACATCCGGATGTACATTTATTTATGGTTGTGGGCGATCTCTACAAAGTATTTGCCTTTTCATGATTCAAAATGTTTTGTTTTTTTTCTAATCATATTTGTATGTGCGGCCAGAACTCTCTTGAAAAAGAGATTTTTAATCCAAACCAGTTTCTTTCCTGGTTGAATAAAGGTTAAAACATTAAGTAACGTAGAAGTATTAAGGATTTAGTCGCCTGTGAGTGATCAGGTGTGTTTAGAGATATCAGGCATCAATTACTCTTAGTCGCTGCTAACAATGATTAACTTATCTTACTGTGTCACAAGCTGCTGGTCCCAGGCAGGAGAGACCAGTCTCAAACCAGTGTAACCAGTGTTCACCCTCTTCTCAAACCAGTGTTCACCCTCTTCTCAAACCAGTGTAACCAGTGTTCACCCTCTTCTCAAACCAGTGTTCACCCTCTTCTCAAACCAGTGTAACCAGTGTTCACCCTCTTCTCAAACCAGTGTAACCAGTGTTCACCCTCTTCTCAAACCAGTGTTCACCCTCTTCTCAAACCAGTGTTCACCCTCTTCTCAAGAAGCCAATAAGCCAAATGGGAAAACAAGAGTATCTAATGTGTGGGGTCATGTTTGAAACTAGAGAAGTAAAGACTTGATATCAAACAGTGTGAATCTTTACTTAAACTGCTAACCACTAACATCTGAACGGCACAATATTATTATTTCTGAGTGACTGACTTGAGCTACAAATAGTCCTGAGGATTGTTGCCATGGTCATTGTTAATTGAGTTATGAGTTTTCTCTACTGTTTCCGGTTTCTCATCAGCTTGTCATTCTCATGAGTGTGTGTTCTGCTGTGTGTGTGTGTGTGTGTGTGTGTGTGTGTGTGTGTGTTACCTCTGCATTGAAGGCGCTGTCATCCTCCGCTGCGTGCGCCCCAAGCGCACACACGCACAGCGCGAGGACGGTCCGTCTCCACAGCAACGAGAAGCAGCTGCTCCGCGAGGAGGAGGAGGAGGAGGAGGAGGAGGAGGAGGAGGAGGCCATGGTCCGAGCTCAGTGGGCTCAATCACGACAGAGTTGTCCGGTGTTTGTGACGAGTGTCTGCTCAAATATAGCCGGCTCGTGAATCTCCAATGAGATCTGTCGTCACCAAGAAGAGTTGAACATCCTCATGATGAACTCCATGACTCACTCAGGTTATTATTACAACGTGACTTCACTCACTCACAAGTGAGAGAAACACAGCTCTCTTCTTCAGGTTGTCCCACACTTTAAGTGATCTGTTCTGCTAATTGATTCACTTCAAAGTCACCGCCTCATTAGTCACCTTGAAAGTTGCTCTTCACGAACATCTGCAGCAGAGTCTGTGGAATCAGCGGAGTGGATCTGCCCCCCCGCAGAGATGCTTTAGTGGATCATTCACTGTTAACATGTTGAATAATAAATATATGAAGTGCAGTAAAAAAAATAAAAACTGAGTAAAGTTGCAAACTCCAACACGACCGTATAAAAACTTCACTGTCTGCACCTGAGCGACTCCTCCAGCAGCGGATCACCGCGGTGTCCAATCTGAAGAGAGCACGGCTCTTCAACACTAACACGAGCTCTCTGCTGGTTTCCCTTCCACCTCTTCGGCCGCTTTGTTTCTAAATCTTCGCGGAAGCCGGTAATGAGTCAGCTCGCTCCTCTGAGTGTTTCTCTCTGTGTTGTCTTCCCACCGGGAGCAGGACAGATAGTGGTCCGCTGTGTGTGGTGTGTGTCGGTAAGGCTACCAATCGTGGAAATGTGTGCCTCAAGTGTAACACCATGGGAACGACTCGTTCCTGCCAAGACTATCAAAATAAAAGAGTAGCCATATAATTTATTCAGAATCAGAATCAGAAATACTTTATTAATCCCAGAGGGAAATTCAAATGGTTACAGTTGCTCCAAAATATACAAATATATAATAAAAAATATTCATCAAATAGAATAGGAACGTAAGTTAGATATCAATAGGTACAATAAATATTTACAGGAATAAGAGTCAGATGGAATATATACACACATTTTCAAGATTATTGCATTGTTTGTTTCAGTATTGCACTTTGTTATCATGGACATATTATTCATTATTATTATATTGCAGTTTTAATAAATAATGAGTTCGGTGGACGTTACAGTTTTTCAGTTTTTTGTTTTTTCCAGGCTGAAATTCATTACACTGTTACAGCAGCTGCAATCACAGTCAAGATGTTACTGAAACACTGGACAAAAAACATAAAATAAAATGAGACATTCAAATATTAACATCAGTTTGTAAAACAGAATACATTTACGAATTATATATAGGCCTACTTTTAATCCCTTACACACTGCTCACACACATGGGCTCAAAATACACACATGCATTGAGATGTCAGGGACACAGGGAGTGGGTCAGAGCTGTGGGGGGTTCAAGGGACCGAACCTCTGCAGGACTCGGGACGTGCCCTTGCCCCTTGTATCTATCCAGCCAATTTCCATACTTTGGACCATACCGGGACTTGAACCAGCGACCCTTCAGCTCTCAACCCGAGTTCCTACTGACTGAGCTTCTGCTAAAAGACATCGAGAAATACATCAAATTAGTCTCACTTATCCTGAGTGGCTCTGATCATTGGAAGAACACAGTGGTCCTCAACTGGTGGGTTGGGACCCAAAAGTGGGACGCAATTAGTGTTTTTAATCTTCTGAGGTCAGTGAATAAATCAAATTGGTTAAAAAAATATCAGAAATGTGTGTTGTGATTTCTCCTTCAGGAAGTAGGTGGTGGTTCCTGAGGCGAACGATCATGTTAAGAAACACTGCAGGGGCGCCGGTAGCCTAAACGTTAGTGTACCACCGTACAGAGGCTTAAGTCATCAAGTTCTGCCCTGGTTCGAATCCAACCTGTGGCTGCTTCCCACTCTCTCTCTCTCTCTCTCTCTCTCTCTCTCTCTCTCCCCGGTTCCTGACTCTATCCTTGATCCTCTCTCTAAAACAAAGGCTGTAACGCGACATGACACGACTTAAAGCTCCTGTGAGGAATAATCAGGTTTGTTGATTTTGGCGCCCCCCTGTGGACAAAGCAGGACAATTTGAGTCTTCTCTTGTCTCTTTCTTTCGGCTACATGTTCAAAGTGTTTTCTAACAAAACAAATATCATCCTTTTCTATTTGAAACCTGCAATTAACAACGAATCTTAAACGAGGACATTTAAATAAAAAAAGAGGACGTTCTATATCTCCACTTCAGGCATCAAAGATAACTTTAGACAAATAATCCCTCTTCTCTGAATCTGTCTGGTTTGCCTTTGAAGGAGACTAAAGAGACTAAGTAATAATCTTAGTCCACACATCAAAACTGAGCTTTAAAAAAAATGATGGCTGACATAAATTGAGAAAAACAGACAATGTTTTTAATCAATAGTCCTATAGGATAGAAACATTTTCAAAACATGTTAATTAATTCCGTTTTCTTTCTTTTTTTCATGTTAAACTGTCATGACAAAAGAAAATTGCCTGCCTTTTTTTTTTTAAGTTGAAATAATCAATTTAAAAACATGTTTCCTTGCTTGCTTTAATTTGAAGGCAGCGTTATTCCGGAAGTGTGTTGTGAGGGGTTTTTCCAGCCTGTCATCAGCCGGACGGATGGAGGTGGAGGGAGAAGAGAAGAAGCCGGAGGAGGGCGCCAGCAGACATGACCCCCCCCCCCCCCCCCCCCTCCACCACAGCAAAGTGATCGACCACAACATCACCACGTCGGTCGTCTCTCAACCGGAAGTTCGGGGGTTCAATCCCCAGCTCCTGCAGCCTCATGTCCGATATGTTCTTGGGTTAGACACAAAGTTCAGTTAAATGAAAAAGGGCTTCACTAACATGGGAAAGCTGTGTTTGCATTGTCAAAGATAAAATGAAAATAAAACACAAAATGAAGACAAATGAATATTAAAGTAAGAGAGCTGTGCAGGAATATATATAAAGTGTCTGAACGCACTTCACACTTCTGGCAGGTTTATTCAAGCTGAGCAGGTAAACTTTATAACAGCAAACAGCAATGACCTGAATACAAGGCAGCACTCACTTTTCATGACGAGAAAATAAAACTTTTATAAAAGATGTAAACTGGGATTCAGGTGGGAAGCCAAAACTTTCAGATTTTTACAGATAAAAACACTTTTCAAAAGAACACGGCAGCTGAAAATACACTTTTAAGGAAACATATTATCCTCCTTTTCAGCAAGTGGAGCAGGCAGAAGACAGAGAGGATGGACTTTTCTCATCACTGGGGGGTTTTTAGACGGACTAGAGACACATATTGGTGAAGTGGATTTTTCATCATATGTGACCTTTGTTTCCTCGTCATCTGAAAGCCTCGAGTCTGACTTTAGATCCATCCTCCTTTGCAAACAATCTCTGTCTCAGTCAAATTTCTGTCACCTGTGTGACATCATGATTTTCATAAAAAAGCAGATTACAAAAAGTAAGTACCTGAGGGACGTAAAAAAGAACAGTAAGGAGGTTACATGTTTTTGCATTTGAATAAAAGCAGCTTTCAGAGCGAGTTTAAAGTTCTTTTATCAACTATTAGCTTTAGAAACATAGGAGTGTTTTCATCTCAGCACTTATATGAGGTAAAGAACCTGCACTCACATCTTAGTTACTTTGAAATGTAATAACTACGTCCCTTTATTCTGTGCAGTGTGTCCTTCAGGTGAGTGTGTGTGAAGGGAAACATGCTACACACACAGATGCACAAACAGCTGTGATGTCTCTGATGTGCATTTAAAAAAAATAGATTTCTGTATCTTCTTCATGTTTGTAGAGATAAGTGTTAGTTTCTTGTATTGCTGTTATTTTATCATTAATGTAAAGCATATCGAGCTCACCTGTAATGTGCTTTATATAAATAAACTTTATTTTCTTTCCTTCCTGCAGTAAAAACATATTTATTGAATATGATTTAGTTTCAATACTTTGTACAGAGCAGGATGTACTGCAGTGTTTACAGTGTTTTACTATCAGTCAGCTGAGCCTCTTTACTGCCCTCGTCCTGCGTCACTTTCATGTGACGACTGCAGATGGAATTCAGCGACTCAATAAATGCAGCCATCGTTTCATGTTTCTTTGATTAAAGGATCGATGTCATTGCACACTGTCGAGACGGCCGACATTTAGAAGGGCAGAACTCCTGTTGTCGGTTTCAGTTTGATGACCTTGAAGGTTTTAGAAGGAGGAAAAACGAAGTGCAGAAAAAAAAACCTGATAAGATATGAAACTTTATGACCCGATCATCGATCAGGTGATAAACCGACTATAAACTCATTAATCCAGGAATGTGCAGGTGCGCCTTCACACACACACACACACACACACACACACACACACACACACACACACACACACACACACACACACACACACACACACACACACACACACACACACACACACACGTCAACAATCCTTTCATAAGTTTTGAAATGAGCTTTCTTTGAATAAATGTGTCACTTTTCATTCCTGGTCTTTTAGAAACGAGGTGTGTGTGGTGGTCAGTGTGCGCCCAGGTGAGGAGGAAGCACCTTTCATCACAGCAGACAGGTGAATAGAAGGCCAGTGAGTGATCCTTGTTTCCTCAGGCAGTCGTTTCCTCTCAGTCTGAGTGATGCTGACTGACGAGAGACACAGCAATGGGTCAGTTATTCCTCATCAGCTGAGGAGGTAAATAATCTAATAATTATTCAAACGGATTCAAACCCACGGCTGCTGCAATGACGACTACAGCCTCTCAATATAACTCCTGCAACACCTAAATATCCTCTCTGGGGATCAATTAAGGATGATCGTCTATTCTCTTAACCTCCTCCTTCCTTACACTTCTACAATTCTACAATTCTCTTAGCAGACTCTTTTATCCAAAGCGACGTACATCAGAGAGTAAGAACAACACAAGCAAGGATCTAGAAAAAAGGGAACAATGTGAGTAAGAGCAAACGATCAGCTTTGAGTCTGATTGGACACACAGGTGCTGACAGGAAGTGACCAGAGGCAAAGCACAACATTGAGGGCAGTTCTTGAGAGCTCTAATCAGTATAGAAACCATCTTATAAGTCATCGTTATCAAACAAAAACCATCGTCATTACCATCATCATCATCATCAATAATATGGAGACCATCATCATTAAGTTAGTAGGGATTCATGAAAGAGCTGGGTCTTTAGCTTTTTCTTAAAGGTGCAGAGGGACTCTGAAGATCGCATGGATCTGCACTTCACATTTTATATTTCACTTCTATTTGCTTTGACCACCACTTCTCTCTCTTTAGCCCACAGCAACTTTAGGATGAATGTTTTCTGGTCCAAACCCAATGCTCATACGCATAGTTCATCTTCAGGAGGGGGGATTTGTTTTGACACAAGAGCACACAAAAGACAGCACAAGGACAATGATCAGGTTTGAGTTAAAACAGAGCTAAAAATCAGATAGCACATCACTATAAAACATTGCAGTAAAATCAGTCAGGAGCTCACACCAACATGGAAACTTTTACTAAGTTTTGTAAAGTGCAGTATGGAGGTGAGCAAATGTGCAAGTAAGGTGCAAGAAGAGCAACCCAAGGGTTAACTGCTTTAATATACACTGTGGACAAATGAGACCTAGAGTCTTCTGGTGTTACTCACTGGAGCTCTGAAATCTTTGATACCTGTGTTTATTTTTAGATTTAGATTTAGATTTAGACTTTTGGAAGGTTGTCTTTGATTGCACGCACTAACTTCAGTTTGGTATTGTAGAAACCATTGAACCTGATCTCTGTGGCCCGAGGTCATTACAGAGGAAGAGGTGCAACACACACACACACACACACACACACACACACACACACACACACACACACACACACAAACACACACACAAAGGACCACACAACCTCTCTAAAAGCGTTTGTCATCAATAATCTAGCGTCAGTGAAGTCAGGGAAGCTGTTGTTTTACATCTGTAAAAAGCAGCTCATCCTTATCATGAGAGTGTTTCTATTTAAGCTGACACGTTTAAAAAATGCTGCGTCGACGTTCACACAGAGCATGATTTATCACTCAGGGGTTTCCAGTTAGTCACGATGAGCATCATAACACCTGCATGTGTGTGAGTCTGGTCTCTTTTCTCCCAGGTGAGCAGTTTGTCCCAGGTGAGATCAAACCCCCTGCAGGCTTCAACATCAGTCAACCTCTGCCCACGCACGAGTGATCTCAACCGTCCCGCCATAAATAAACCCGACACAGGGAAATGCCCCCATGCATGAAAGCGCTCATTCTCGTAGATCTGTTCTAACACTGCATGTCTTTGTTTTCCAACATTTCGCTTCCAGCATAAAGAAAATCTTTCTTTAGTAAAACAAAGCGCTTTGCCTTTTTTATGTTCCATCCGTGCATCATGGAAACCGCTTCCTTCGTTTGCGGTGGCGGACTACAGCCTCAATGTGCAGGGGTGATTCTAGAGTTAATTGGGGGCCCCTCCAATATTATTATTTTCATCTTTCCATTTTCACTCCCAGACAAATAATTCCTCTTCATTTTCCTTTGTTGACATTTTTTGGCTTTCACAGCAAAGGTGTTTGTCAACACTTAGCAGGGCATTGAGAGTGAGTGCTGTCAGATGGGGCCCCCTTAGGGAGGTTTCCTACTGTCATTTCAAAATCTCCTCCTCGCTGTGAGACAACAGCTCTAACCTTTTATGTACATTTGATTTCAAATAATCTAAAGTCTAGTTTCTGTTCCTTTTTTTTTTTTTTTTTTTTACATATATATGTATCCAACCGCGGTCTCCAGTGACTCCTGCACTCCTCGATTCTGCAAGGCGGGGATTGATTATGAGTAATGTCCATGTTGCGTTCTAGTGCTTGTGCAGCGACCGACGCTGAAGCTTCGCCTCTTCCAACCTTGCCAGGGCCAAGAGTGTATGGAGCACTCAAACATCTCAAAATGAACCGGGTCTTTGGGGGGGGTCACACCTTCTCAGGTACGGTACAGTTTGCCGAGTGTGCTCGAAATGACATGAATGTTTTGAACAGATATTTAACAGCATGGCCAACAGGTTACCCCCTGAGGAAGTTACACAGCGAGATGCGTTGTTTGCTCAAAATAAAATATTTAACAGCGTTTGAATCAAAATGAAATAATGTGCAGGGTGAGAAAACTGTTGAGTGTTTGTAAATGTTTGGTGACTTTGTGCTCGGACAGAATGAGAAAGAAAGACTCTAAATAAAACATAATTTTGTCCTTTAGGAGGAATAATCAAAGGAAAACATTCTGACCAGGTCACACGCCGTGTCGAGGATCAAACCTGATAAATAAACAAGTTAAAAACATCACAATGTGCACTTTTCTTTTCTGTTGGTTCTGTTCTGAACACCTGGAAGATAAAAAACACCTGCATGCCCAGACTGTAAACTCGCTGATGGATAAACCACGATCTGTTAACACACACACACACATAAACACACACACACACACACACACACACACACAGCTGTGGAATGCATGAACAATCACAAGCTACAGGTGGGTCCATAAACACCTGTTTGTCCACATCAAAATCGAGCAGGTGACAGCAGTTGGCGTCTAAAGTAGCTCCGTGTGTCTGACAGCGATGGACCTCCGATGGAGTTTTTCTAAGAATAATTCAAATAATTCTGACGCTTGTCGATATAAATTTGACGGCCATATGAATAATTAAATGTACAGACCTCCTCATCCTTCTTATAAAATCATGCTGAAGTTATTTTAGGACTTTCTTTTAATTTCTTAATCAACAAATCAAACTCTGAACGTCACTTTTCAAAGGTTCTTAGCAGCTTCAGTTAGCATTACAATATGTCTCACTACCTTGCAGCACATATTGATTCATGTACAAATCCAGAGTCCACTAAATGAATGTTCCACCTTTCAGTTTTCACACATCTCCAGCTGAACATATAGGACACATCATCAGTGTTGTACCCTGGAGTCATTGAGTGTTTTGGATTCTACAAGTGACACCCTCGTCCAGGCGACCTGAAGCCTCGTCCTGATCCAAGTGGCGCTCTTCTGACCCCTACATAGCGTCTGTTATACCCAGGGCCTGGCTCAAGTAATGACTGGCAAACCCTCTGCAGTCCCCCTTTGACTCGCATGCACCTGGACCTCCCTGCATTCCTGCAGCGGTCCTCCACCAGCTCCTGGTTCTTGGGTGATGTGTGCTGTATTAAATAATAAAATCATGAAATTGACATGATTAGCAAACCTATCATTATAATGAGTTGAACCTTAATTACAGTAATGAGAGAGGAAAAGGAGCTTCGTTTAGAAAGATGAGATTTAAACTCAGTGAGGTGTAGTAGATCTTGTGATGTTCTGCCGCCCCCTGCTGGTGAAAGCAGTGCTTCAAATACAATTCAACCCCTGCACACATATTTTACCCAGGAGACTTTTAGAACAATTTTGATTTAAGTCATACTCCTGTGGGCTGGATTCTGGACACAACACCTCTTTTTAAAATGACCTCTTGACGTGCGTAAAAATGGTTCAGAATCTCATTAATTAGTTTTTTTATTTTGCTTTTGTAAGTCTGTTTTATAGAATGTTTTAAACACGTCTCAAGCTTTGCAAATGTCTCTCACACTTTGTCATTTTGGTTTGCACTTCCCAGTCTCTGTAGCCTCAGGGTAATAAAATACAGTCACCTTAAACAGCCTTAAATCAAGTGCACAGAGGCGCTGCTTCACCACAGGAGAGGCAGGCGACTGCTCGGAGCCCCGGGCTAGTAGGGGTCCCAAAGGGGATGACAAACATGAAACCGTGGCTCAAAATGTGCAAAGTGCTCTCAGGGGGGGCTGTCCCATCTGACAGCACTCACTCAGAAAGAAATGTCAATGACTGCATGTTGCTGGTCTTTGCTCTAAATATCGGCATGCAAGTTTATGTTTCACAATTTCTTTGTTGATGTCACATGATTCACAACATGCCCCGAGTTACATCTGTGAAATTTTAACCCCCTGCCAACCTTCTCGTGAACCTCAGATCCTCAGGCAGTGCCCTTCTGGTTGTTCCAAAGTCGAGGCTCAAATCTAAAGGAGACCGAGACTTTGCGATCAGAGCCCCTCAACTTTGGAACAACCTGCCTGAGTAGTCAGTGGCATCTTTTAAATCACTTCTTAAAACTCACTTTTATAGACTTGCTTTTATGTGATTTCTCCTTTAAAGATCTATCCCTTCCTTTTATTAATTTTATTGCTTTTAACCTTTTTAAATTCCTACTCATTTTATCGTTTAACTCTTCAGCTCTCTGTTGCTTTATTCATTTAACCAATGTCCCGTTTATCCCTTCTTTTTATCTTCATTCTGTGTTTACAGCCTGTGATATGATGTCGTCCCACTCTCCCTCAATTTTATTTTTTTTCTCTTCTGGTTGATTTTAAACAAATTTTCCTTCATTGTACTGAACTGCCTCTCTTCATACCTGCCTGTTGAATCTTATTTCCTGTTATTTGCATTTTTTAAATTTTGCCCTCTCTGTTTGGCCCGTCTGTTGATCTCTGTTATGTTGTTGTGTTGCTGTATTTGCTTTGTCTGTCACAGCACTTTGTAAACATTTGTTTTTAAAGGTGCTATATAAATAAAGCTATTATTATTATTATTATATTGGTGATGAACGCTGATTGGAAGGGCCCCACAGGAATATTTGCCTTGGGCCCCAGCAGACCCTAAAATCGCCGCTGGATGATGTGCAATATAATGATAACTTCTTTATGCAGTGACTGTCTTTGAATGGAGATAGATCTGCTGCTGAATCTGTTTACAGAATGAAAAGGATAATTACAACGCTGAGTATGGTTTTTTCCCTCGTTGACCCACATTCTCTTTTGCCTCAGTGGAAGTTTTTATATTTCTCACAGCTTCCTCTTTTGTCTCATTGGGTCATTTACATGTTGCGTTTAGTTCTTCTTAACTTCCTATGAAGCTCTTTGATTCAGACCGGTTTCCTCACTTAACCCTTTTCCTGTCGTCGTCGTCGCAGCAGCTGAACCCTCGTTACTCTACAGACTAATAAATAAATTAGTTCTACGAGGACGCAGCCTCATGAGCAGGTAGGCGATGAATTGATTTTAACCTCTTTATGTCGACGTTCACATCAGCGATGATTTCACTGAGAGCACGGAGACGACTAGTGTGACCATCATTACTGATTCTGTCTCGGTTCAGATCAATGAATATGATTGGGTGCTGACATCCCGCTGTGTGTGTTTGTGTGTGAAGGCTTGACACATACCTCTTTGTTTTAAATATTAATTTTATTGAGCTGCTGTGGCTCAGTTGGTAAAGTCTGTCATCTCTCAACCAAAAGGTCTGCGGTTAAATATATTTGAATTCTTGACCAGAATTGATATATTTATGGACGATGCTAAAATAAATGCAGGAAAGTGCCATCGTTTGATTTACATTCATCTCATAGTGGAGACACAGAGTCCGTCTTTTCTTGTCTTCTGACTACTCAAAGCGCTTTTACGCACTGCAGGTCACACCAACACATTCACACCTTGATTCTACAATTCATTTATGAGACGCTTTTACCTAAAGTGAACACAAGCGAGGATCTAGAGAGGGGGACACAACGACAGGAAGTGCTAAAAAACAGCTTTAAGTCTGATCGGACACACAGGTGCTGACAGGATGTGACCACAGGTGCTGACAGGAAGTGACCAGAGGCAGAGCACAACATGGACAGCTGTTCTTGAGAGCTCTAATCAAAACCATCCTAAAATCGTCATTTTCAAACAAAACCATTGTCATCTTCATTAACGTCACCAATTATATTAATCTTCAGAAATAATGATTACCACATGTTGGTGATGAGCTTCGGGCTCTCTGATGAAACAGAAAGCAGTTCTGAAAGAGCATGTATCTCACCGATGGACTCTAAATGAGGGATGCCTAAATTGAGGAAGTTCAAATGAGGTAGATTATACTTTTAACTACATTGTAAATCGCCCAAAAGAGGAAAACTTGCTGTCTAAATAAAAATCTCCTCTGCACATCATATGACAGAGGTGTTGTCAAGCAATGCTGGGGCGAAAGCATGGTTGAGGCACACTGGTGTATGAAATGAAATAGCAGGGAGTTTGAAGAGATTTTTTAATTTGGCTGAGAATATTTTTGTGGTCATATTTTTGGGCGATTCTTTTCTTTATTGTATAGAACAGCTGAAGAGAGGCAGAGGCTAAGATGCAGCAAAGAGCCGAGGTCAGCTGCCGGGATGAGGACTACAGCCTCCATGGGCAGGGGCGATTCTAGAGTCTGTTGGGGCACTAGGCAAAAATTCATCGGGGGCCCCTCCAACCAGCGTAAATTATTATTTCCATCTTTCCTTTTTCACTCCCGGACAAATAATTCCTCTTAATTTTCCTTTGTTGAAATTTGTTGGCTTTCACAGCAATGATGTTTGCAATGCTTAGCAGGGCATTGAGAGTGAGTGCTGTCAGATGGGGTTCCCCTTAGGGAGGTTTCCTACCGTCATTTCAAAATATGCACATTTTGAGGCAATGTTGTGGTTTAAAGTTTGTTGGCCGTTGGGCGCCCCCTACTGGCCTGGGGCCCCAAGCAGTTGCCTGCCTTGCCTGTTGACAAGCAGCGCCTCTGTCCATGGGGTTACCGTCACAACCGCTATAGGCGATCCAGCACCACCTTGTCCAAGAATTTTCAGGGAGTTTCTAACAAAATCAACCTTTATTTAAGCCTCGAAAATCATAAAGTATAAATTCAGGAGGATAGTGAAGGAGATGTAAGCTCCAATTTCCCCCAAACAAAGTCTAAATCAATTGTCCAAAACAAATCAAACATTTCATTTTTAAAATCTGATTTTGTGTCGATATCTTGGCTGTGCATTGCACAATATATGTCTTTTAAAAGGTTTTTTTATTCTATGTGAATCCTCATCAACAGGATGGACCGGTGGCTCCTTTGTTGGCTGGTCCTGTCTTTGATGGCTCTAAACACCACCTGTTCAGGAAACAATCGGAACAGTAGTCCGGATAAAAATAAGGATCAATACTTAGGTCCAGATCCAGCTCCCGCTCATGTTCGAAATCAAGATTCGGAAGAGGACATAAATCAAGATTCTGAGGAGGAAGGTAACAAAAATTCAGGTCGGGAGAGTCATCAAACTTTAGGTGATGATAGTCAGGCTCAAGAAAGGGGTGACGGTCATCCAAGTCCAGATTCAGGTGGGCATATAAATCAAGGTTTAGGTAAGAATCCAAATCGAGAATTAAATCCGTCTCAAGAGCCAGATTCTGGTCGGGATGGTCGGGATGGTCGGGACTGTTCTGACGGTTCATGTCAGAATAACAGTCTGGGTTCAGGAAGCAACAAACGTTTCAGTCCAAATGGGACTAGAGGTCCAGGACGAAATAAAAACAGCGGACCAGTAAATCGTCAGAATCGTTGTCAAAGAACAGAGACAGCAGGTGAGACGCTTCAGCATTCATTATAGATAGAAAACATATGAAATATTGTCAAGTGTGCATCAATCCATTAACTCATTCTTACCCTCCAGGGATTAGTGAGGCCATAACGTGTATGGAGAATGTCAACAGCATTTTGAGAAATGGAAACCGCCAGGACACCATCGAGTAAACGTTTTGTTTTATTGTCTTAAAGTTTATTTTATCACTGGTATTAAGTGCTTTAGCTTTAGAGACACAGAATGACTTATATATGGATTTATTTTGGGGATTTTCTTTAGAGCCATGGAGAGCTTGGAACAGGTTCTAGAAGCAACGGAGGTGAACGAGACGTCATCCATGTCTCGCGACAATGTGGTCGTGTTCCTGCACAGACCTAGAGGATCCTTTGCAGGTCTTCAGATTTCTGCGAGTAACAGTGAGGTAAGAGCTTATTTTATTTTACGCTATGTCATTGTGATTTTTGTAACTTAATGGTTGATTTTTGGCTTAACACGGTTGAAGGTTGACTTTATCTGGATTTGCTGAAAATCTGGATTTATACAAAATGGTCCATCCATTTTCTACCAGTTGGGTCCCAATGGGAGAAAGTCAACCCAGACTTCCCTCTCCCCAGCAACGTTTCAAGCTCCTCCTGGGGGATTCTAAGGAGTTCCCAGGCCAGACGAGATATATAATCCCTCCAGCGAACTCGGGGTCTCAACTCATTTGGGTGTGCCCGGAAAACCTGATTAGGATCCAGGAGGGATCCTAATCAGATGCCTGGACCACCTCAGCTGGCTCCTTTTGATTTGAAGGAGTAGCAGCTCTACTCTGAGCTCCCCCCAAATGTCCGAGCTCCTCACACTATCTGTAAGGCTGAGCCCAGACACCCTCCAGAGGAAACTCATTTCAGCCGCTTTTATCCGCGGCTGTTTTAATTTGGTAACTACCTAAAGGTCATGACCACAGGAACGAAGATCGACTGGTAAATCGAGAGCTTTGCCTTCAGGCTCAGCTCCCTCTTTACCACAACGGTTCGGCACAACACGCACATTACTGCCAATGCTGAGCCATCCACCTGCCCATCTCACAGTCCATCTTACCCTGACTGTGAACAAGACCCCGAGATACTTGGGACAGGGACTCACTCCCCTCCCGGTGAGGGCAATCCACTGTTTTCTGGCAGAGAAAAATGGCCTCGGACTTGGAGTTGCTGACACTTAACCCAGCTGCTTCGCACCCGGCTGCAAACCGATCCAATGCCTGCTGGAGGTCCCAGCATGAGGAAGCTAACAAAACCACATCATGTGCAAAAAGCAGAGAGGAGATTTGGCCGATAGCAGAAATAAGTTTGAAAACCACTGCGAGTCTAACGTTTCCTGCAAAACACATCAGCTTCAGATAAGCCTACTGGTGCTGATAATGTTAGGATGCTAATATGCTAAACTTCTGAAGTATGTAGTAATGTTTCTCTTCCTGTTTTCACCTTCAGGCCACATCAGATATGGCCGTCACCAACAGCAGAGTGAATGTTCGCCTGCCCAGCGAGATTAATGTTGGATTAAACACGGTGGTGTTCTTGATGCTTACGTTGCCCGGAACAAACAAGGTCAGAAATCACAGTTTACATGTCAAATTCGTTTGAAGCACTACAGTCAAAAATGATTACGCATAACTATGTTTGGTTCATACATTTTAACATTTAAAGCTTTAAGAAAAAGACTGCTTTGCTTTCATACAACATAACAATGCTGCTAACTGCAGAGCTAACCGATAGCACGGCTAGCTATACCCTTAGCAGTAGTCTATTTAGCAACGCTTTCTGTTCTTCAGAAAACATTTCTTTATAAAGAAAAAAAACACCAAAATCAGACTCTAAAGTTGCGTATGGTTTTTGCACTGCAGTTAGTCATCCATGGACTGCAGGGACCGCTCAGCCTTTTTCATTTTGTGTTCTGATAATCAATGATTTAGTCGGCTGTTTTCAAAACCAATAAAATGCAGTTTAGTGGATGCAGTAAATACTTTATACTGCGTCCAACAGCAGTATGTAGTTATGACCTCCAGTCGGTGGTTATTCTACAGTACACCTGTCCCGGCTAAGCTGGTTCCAGTGTTGGAATGAGGAAGTAAACAACAACCCAGCTGATGTCAAACGCCGCTACAGTGTAGATTCATAGATTCATTTAGATTGTCATGATTTAGAGAATCAACAAAGATAACTGGTGGTACCTTTGTGTGGTTAAGTGTGGATTGTGATTACTTCTTCTGTTACGATGGACGTTGCTGTCCGTCATCGCAAACTCTGACCTGGTGCTTTGCATTGTGGGAAACAGTACCCAAGGGAGAATGTTCTGATGTAGACTGGAGATTTTCCCAGATTTTTTGGCGTACTCTTGATCTCCCATTTATTTTCCGCACAGCTGTTGTCTGTTCCACTGAGCGCCCCCTACAGGCCTGGAGCACTTCTGTTGTGATGTCAGGATTTGCTGCATGTTTCATTTTTTTGGGTTGTTTTTTGGACTTTGCATCTTTTATGTATTTGCAGCGGGTTTGCTTGGCATGCATTTGTTTTGGCTTATAAGAACATGTTGTGTAATTTTGAGATGTGGCTTCTAATTTGGATTTTTGCCATTTTTGTTTTTATTAATTTATCCCATATTATCAGAACAAATCCAATAAATATGGCACACACAAAGGAGGAGGCATAGATCTCTGATTTTTTAAACTCTGCAATCACAAACAGCTAGACAGGTTTTTAGGGGAACTATGACAGCAGCATAAATCTCTCACAAAAGAGGAACACACGTCCTCACACAATATCCTCAAATGCGGTGGTGCAGCTCGCTGGTTTGAGTAACAACTGTGTTTTTCTATATAAGAGGTAGTTACTCTCTGCTCTGCACCATTGTTCTCGGCAGGACGTGCAGAACAAGCTCAGAAATGTTCTCATGTGGGTTCACATCGAAAGGTTGTTTATAATATTTCTGTAAATGGTCAAACTAACTGATGTCTGTTTGTTGTGTTTTAGACCTCGGAGGTTTTATATGAGAACAGACTGGTTGGCCTGAGTGTGAGTGGAAGGAATATTTCCAGACTGCAGGACCGAGTCAACATCACCATGAATTCTGCTGCCATGAATGTAACTTCTCTCCAAAGATTGTCTCTCAAAATGTCACTTGCCCAAAGGAGTATTAGGGCCACATTAAGGGGAGATTTCGAGTTTAAGTCGTAAAATTTATGAGAATAATGTCATTAATTTAAACAACTGTAAAGGAAGAATGTGCAACATGTTTTACATAAATACGGCAGATATCAAGTCTGTCCTGTGTAAATGTGTCTCTGAGTCCTGACTGTCTACAATGAGGGAGAAGCTCGAGTCCCGCTGGCTGTGTTGTTGTCAGAGCCGTGTTTACATGGACGGGACGGCCGGCTCCTCCCCTTGTGTATAAAAGCTGTTTTAGTCAAGAACTAGAGAGAAGAAGAAGAACATACTCACTGATTATTTGGATGTTAGTAAGAGTTTTTAGATCACGCTCATTCTGTGTCAGTTTACATGAAATGTGAAGCTACGAGCTAACTAAAGAGCGCTAACATTAGCATGCTAACACAACAATATGAAGCTACGAGCTAACTAAAGAGCGCTAACATTAGCATGCTAACACAACAATGTGAAGCTACGAGCTAATTAAAGAGCGCTAACATTAGCATGCTAACACAACAATGTGAAGCTACGAGCTAATTAAAGAGCGCTAACATTAACATGCTAACACAACAATGTGAAGCTACGAGCTAACTTAAGAGCGCTAACATTAGCATGCTAACACAACAATGCAGGACACAGGTGATTGCAGCTCAAGCAAACGTCAATTTTGTCTTGCGCTTAATGGTGCTTAATCATGGCGCGTTTCTAATTGATAACTCCTTTGTGTGAACGCGAGCAGGGGGGGGTTTGGAGGTGTGTCTCTGGAGGACAGCGGAGGCTTCAGTATGGAGGAGGCGTGGCCAAACAGCAGTTTGTTTTGGTTTTCATGCTGGTGCTCCAAGGACACATCTACTGGATCAAAAAGTTGTACATTCTTCCTTTAACGTGGCCCTTATACTCCATCATAAATCACATGAACTCGACCTAACATTGTTTGTTGTTGTAAAACAGGAGACCCAAAGGCCCAGCTGTGTGTTCTTAGACTTTTCAACACAGAGTGAGTAATGAAGAGGCATCAAAACCGCCATGAACAATAAATAAAAAGTGTGTTTTCTTAAGCTGATGATGGTTACGAGGTATGGAAGCCCTAAGTGGACTTGCATGGATATATTTAACTTACTTTGTAATTTAATCAAGGCTCAAAACATGGAGCTCGAAGACATACAAGAATGCCACAGAGATTTAAAAATGAACATAACCCCCCACTCTACAAGCTGTAGTCTCTGTCCCTTTAAGAAAGCTCACACTCCACAACAAGTTCAGCCTATTTGTGTTTGTTTTGTGCTTTAAACTCTGCTGATATACAAGAGAAGTACGTCTAGATCTGGAGAATTCATCGAGATGAACTCATCAATATCCAAGGAAAACATGAACATGTGTCCCCTTAGGGCTTCCGTACAAAGGGAACATGTTTTTTAATGAGATAAAACTGAGACAGAATGATTTGTATGAACTGTCTGTTTTGTTTGAATCACCAGACTACAGCACAGACGGCTGCGACACCTTGTGGAAGCCTGGTCAGAGTCACATCACCTGCTCCTGCAACCACCTCACATACTTTGGCGTGCTCCTGGTACGACATCACGGGCAGCCGATGAAGTAGAAATGAAAACACACGACACACTGTTGGGATTTGTTGTTTGAGAAGTGCATCTCAAACGTATTCTTTTTTTTGTGTGTGTAAGGATCTGTCAACGATACCAAAACAGAAAAATTTGACTTTCTGCAGCAGACATTTTTTTTACACCTGACTATTTGAATCGTCAAAGTAGGAAAATCGTCGCCAGATTTACAATAGCTTGATTCCA